>NC_090726.1:194652224-194777224 GCF_036898095.1 Palaemon carinicauda
AAGGCATAGAATGTAGATATATTTATTACTATAGAATCAGAATATCATCTAATTTCTCCAGAACAAAATATGCAAAACATTCCTCATAAAATAGAAAAAGAATTAACAAAAATTGAATCAGTAAAATAGCGACAGTTATTATGTAGATTCGTGGGTAACATATACAGTATATTATGGTGTGAAATTCTCAAGTGATAAAATATTCGAAACCGATATAGAGATGATTATTCCATTCATATTTAACGTCTGCATTCAACTTTCATAAAGATATTTGGCTTAACAGACTCATCTTGTTTTACAATTATCTTTATGTTAAGCTATATATATATATATATATATATATATATATATATATATATATATATATATATATATATATATATATATGTGTGTGTGTGTGTGTGTGTGTGTGTGTAACGTGTATATTATATATATATATATATATATATATATATATATATATATATATATATATATATATATATATATATATCGTATGTATATATATGATATATATAACATGTGTGTATATATAATATAAATACATATATATATATATATATGTGTGTATACATAATATATATATATATATATATATATATATATATATATATATCGTATGTGTATATATGATATATATATAACATATGTATATATATATATATATATATATATATATATATATATATATATATATATATATATATATAATATATATGTGTATTTATATGATATATTTATAATATATGTGTATATGACATATATATGTGTATATATATATATAAATATATATATATATATATATATATATATATATATATATATATATATATATATATATATATATACATATATATAAATATATATATATATATATATATATATATATATATATATATATATATATATATATACATATATGTATATATACATATACATATATATGTATATATACATATACATATATATGTATATATATATACATATACATATATATGTATATAACATATATATATAAATATATGTATATATATACATATACATATATATATACATTTATATACATATACATATTGTAAGGACAGTGAGACAAGCGTCACCAAGATCAACTGATACTTTATTCAAATGTGCATGGGAGTATATTACAAGGTGCGGACGGAAAGGTAGGATGGCACTGGTGCCAAATCAGATTGAATTGCCCGCCAAAATATATGTTTTCTTACACTTACAAATATACGAATTATGAGTTAACAGAAACATGTAATGAAATAATACATATATCAAAATGTAGCTCTGATAGAGCGGAATACATATACATGGGAAACCACGGTGTGGCGAAAGAAGAATTCAAATAAATAAACAGTTTGTTGATTTTCTGGACGACGAAGGGAGCGGTGTCCTTACAAGTACTGCCGCCCCCCCCCCCACCCCAAGACATCGGGCGGCGTAGAGGGCTGATGATCAATCTTCGTATCTTTTCGGGCGTCGGAGGGTTCCTCTTGTTTTTGAACGGAGGGGCGCGCCGGCTGTCGGCGTAAGGATCTCTTCCTCTTGTCGTCGTTTGAAGATTTTTCTTTCGTTGGGCGCCTTGTTTTGAGGTGGAACTCTGGATCTGCCAGGTCCGGCGGAGGCGGTGTCGCTTCCTTCGAGAAACACTGGTTTCACGGGTCTATTGAGACCCAGTCCTCTTGGCCATGGACGTCGAGAAGGAAGGCTTTCATTGTCTTCTTAATTACCCGGTAGGGCCCTCGATAAGGTCTAGATAGTGGTTGTCAATGAGCGTCAACACGGACGAAAACGTACCCGCAGTCATCCAGGTTTTTTGGCTTGAAGTGCTTGGTTCTGTCCTGGTAAGTTTTGAGACATGGCCTGAACTTCCTGGCGATGTCCCTTAGGTGATCCAGCTGCGTGTCATCGGTTGATGAGGGAAAGAATTCGCCAGGAACTGTGAGCGCCTCCCCATAAACCTTTTCGGCGGGCGAAGGCTCGCCGTCTGCGCGAGGGGCGGCGCGAAGGCCGAGGAGTACCCAAGGAGGTCGTGATTTCCAATCCCCGTCGGTGCAGCTCGCCATCAGGGACGCCTTGAGGGCGCGGTGAGTTCTTTCGACCATGCCGTTTGCCGCGGGGTTGTATGCCGTGGTGCTGTGGAGCGTCGTCCCCATCAGGTTCGCCAAAGCGAGCCATATTTCTGAGAGGAAAGCGGGGCCTCTGTCTGTCGTGATGTCGTCAGGAACGCCAAACCTGCTCACCCAGCTTGACAGGAGGGCTTCGGCGCATGCTTGAGTCGTAGCTTCGGTCATCGGCGATGCCTCCAACCACCTCGTGGAGCGATCGATGATCGTAAGCAGGTAGCGAGCAGATCCAGAAGGGGGCAATGGTCCCACGACGTCGATGTGTATGTGACCGAAACGTTTTTTTGGCTGGGGAAAATCGCCTACCCCCGATTCGGTGTGACGGCTGACTTTGCTTGACTCGCAGTTGATGCATGACTTCACCCATTCCCGGGCGTCCTTTTTTATCCCTGGCCAGACGAACTTTTCAGACAGAAGGCGAGCGGTGGTGCTTCCTGAGGGGTGTGAAAATCCATGGATGATATCGAATATTTTCCTTCTGCAGGAGGCTGGATACCCAGGGACGTGGGCGGCTGGTGCTGGTGTCGCAAAGAATAGTTACTCCTGCTGGTCCAAGGGGAATCGCACTTATCTTGAGCGCGGATGGCCCCGTCAGGTGATCCTGTGCTTCTCAGTCGGTGCGTTGTTCGGTTGCGAGATTGGCGTAGTCGATTCCCAGGTGGATTGCGTCAATTTCAATCCTTGAAAGGGCGTCCGCGACTGGGTTTTTCTTTCCTGGGACGTAATGTATGGTGCACCCGAATTCGGCGATTGCTGCGAGATGACGTTGTTGTCGGGAGGACCATGCGTCTGTCGATTTCGTGAAAGCGTGTACGAGGGGTTGGTGGTCCGTCGCGATTGTGAAGGGAGTGCCCACCAAGATATGCCTGAAGTGGTGGACAGCGAGGTAGACAGCTAGGAGTTCCCTATCGAAGGTGCTGTATCTTGTTTCGGCGGGTTTCAATTTCTTGCTGAAGAATGTCAAAATGTAGCTCTGATAGAACGGAATACATAAACATGGGAAACCACGGTGTGGCGAAAGGAGAATTCAAATAAATAAACAGTTTGTTGATTTTCTGGACGACGAAGGGAGCGGTGTCCTTACAATATATATATATAATATATATAATATATATATATATATATATATATATATATATATATATATATATATATATATATATATATATTACACATATCTAATCATTATTAAACATGAATTATTATTTAACTTTTCCAGAGTATGATAAACCTCCTGCAACTCCAACACAACGAGTCAACCCAACCACTGATGTCCATCAAGAAACTCCCAACTTTACAGCCTCAGAATCGACCGCCATCTTCCTGGCCATTGTGTGCGGACTCATGGCGTTGTTAGTGACTGGACTGGGTTGCTATACCTGTCGCTTGATGAGATTGTTTAAGCGGACAAATGGAGGTAAGGTCAAAACCATTCATTCAGATAATCAATTATTATCCATTTCCAGTTTACAAGTACGAAGAAATTGAGACTGACTTGCTTAAGGGGGTTTAAAACATGTAAAAATAAAGTAGTGACTAAGCCCTGAATAGTTACATCTTCAGACTGCTTCAAGATGACTGATTTATTGAGATTTCTTGAGACCTACTCTCTAATTTAAGGGGGTTAATATACGAAACAAAAACGTAAAATTAAAATCTCTTCCTTTTTTTTTCAGAAATCCCGCCAATTCTACCTGATCTCTTCCCTACAAGAAGGCAGAACCACTTTCACAACACAGAAAACGTTATCTACAACGCAGCTATTCGCTAAAACTTAAGCTAAATGCATACAAATAGCCTACCCTCAAATATACATACATACATACATACATACATACATACATATATATATATATATATATATATATATATATATATATATATATATATATATATATACATATATATATATATATATATATATATATATATATATATATATATATATATATATATATATATATATATATATATATATATATATATCGCTCGCTTGCGACGTCATAACTCAAAAAAATTTATTTTTGAGTTATCCATATAGACATATTCATCTTCAAATGCTGATTTTTTGGGAAAAGTGTCATAATTGTAGCTAAAAAATTGATCGCAAGAGGTGCTAAAAGTCCCAATGACATACATTATTATGAGAGTGTTTTAATTGATTAAAATGGCTCTCAAAATAGCTATTTTTGAGTTATGACGACGTTGTCGCAAACGAGCGATATATATATATATATATATATATATATATATATATATATATATATATATATATATATATATATATATATAAATATAAATGTTGTCAGATTTTGAACTCTTGCGTCCCGAGCCATACAGCTCGACTGACTCCGCTGGTAGGATAGAGGATAGGTAAGATGACCATTTATGTGAACAGCAAAAGAGGGACAGATGCAAATAGCTCAAGTGCATTTGCACTCATATTGAGTCATCATGGCATAAATGCAGAAGTTTGATACATACGTATTTTCAACAACTGGGCTCTTATTAAAGGTCTTTTGATTACTGTGTTTTTATTCAAACATTACTTCTGACAATTTCAACAAAAAAAAATTGTATTTATTTTATTCGGTAAAATTGTAAAGATGGCCTCACAAAGAGAAAAAAAATCATAATTTTTAGAGTATCAATAGATTTTTTTTTATCTTCACTTAGTACATTAAAAAACAAACTGTGATAATTTAGAAAGGCTATCAATGTCTGTTTTTATTAAAAAATCATTGTTACATTTCAAACAGAAAATTATTCTTCAATTCTTAAGGAGAATTCTGCACATTACACAAAAAAAAAAGAAAAAAATCTCATCATTCCTTGGTGTATTTTTGGCTTGATTTGGGTTTCTTTACGAGTGATGGGCGAGTTTCAAAATATTCATTAAATTCACTGCAATTCAAGTCGAAGTTACATTTCACTATTAGTGCAGACTTAAGCGCAGATACTTGTAACTGCCTTTTTTCTGAGGTCCAGAAGTTGTTCATCGGGGAGAACAATCTTTGTAGGAGCATTGGAACCAGGTAGACTAAGACAAAATTCAATAACCTGTTATGTTTCTGAAAGGAATGGTTTTATTATCAGAGTGGCAGAAAATATCTTCCCATTTTCTATCCGCCTCGACATCACTTACTTTCCCCTGTTGCGTCTTTTCAGCTGTCTGTAAGAAATTTATCACACATGTAATTTCGTCAAAAAGTTCATTATTATCTATTTCTAAATCAGGTCTTATCCCTTGAATAAAGTTCACTGCTTCCTGAACCTGAGACCAACATATTGAATTACTCTGAAGAAGGGCCCAATCAAAATTGTTCACTTCATCAAATGGCTTATTTCACTGATCTAAGTATTTCACTGATGTTTCATAAAAGCACTCTACTGCAGCTTTAAAATTTTCAACATTATTCCCACTCCTCTCGAAATCTCGGAGCACCTTAGTGGTTATAATTAGGATGAACAGTTCTCTTTTTCGTTCTGTTATTTTCATTTTCAAGTCTTTTACGATGCAAGAATCTTCCATCATAGAAACTTTTTGGGACTCAATAATGTGTATCCGTGGAAAATTATACTCTGACCGTGTATAAAATAAAGCCAAACCTCTGAAAATGGATCGTCAAAAAACTGCTTGAGAAGCCTTGGGCATTTATCCTGGGGCAAAAAATAAGTCTTTAATGGTTTGAATGACTTTAGAATCTTTTCGACACCTGGTCGTAAAGCAAGCCACCTTGTCTTTGTATATCCTAATAAATTTTGGTAATACACATCAACATTTTCGCCAATTTCTTTCAGTTGCTCCAATCGGACAGTGTAGATGTAGAAGAAGGAATATATCTTCACGGTTATAACTTCCAAATCTATACGTAGACAGTCAGTTGCAGCTTTCATACAATTATTTAAGATATGAGCTGCGCAGTGAACACCAATCAATTTTTTACCTGGAACTTGTTGCATTCTGTAGAAGACATTATTTTTGCCTACTCTTGATGATCCGCCAAAGTTGCAGTTTGTATTATCAGGGCACAAAGCCAAAACTTTAGAGGATAAATCATTGAAACAAAGAGTTTCTTTTATATAATCTGATATAATTTCCCTTGTTTCTTCCCCAAGGTTTTTGACGTTCAATACCTTGACCTTGATGCCATGGAAAGGTGAAAAGTACCTAACCAAAAAGGGACATAATTTGATATTTCTGTGATTTGAACAGTCACAATATAAGGTAACACAATTTACATGGGACAGACCATCCTTTCAGTGCTCTAAGGCATTGGGCAAGAAAACATTATTAAAAATTGCCTCCGTTTTTGTTCTGGCACAAACATGCTTTCAAAGCACTTCTTGATAAGCTTTGAACGGAATGGTATGCCCATGTCCCTTCGAAAGCTGCCAGCTTTATTTCTCTTTCTCTAAATCCTTCCTTCTCCAGGAAGGTGGTTATCGACTTGCTGGAGGAGGCGGATGCATCGGCATGCTTATGTCTGTCGGTTTTTATGTGACGCTCAATGTCATATTCTCCACCATTCGCTATTGAAAAGGATGATGAGCACGTGATACATTTGACATCACTTTCACTTTTTTTTTAAATGTAAGTAGGGTATTCTTTTTCTAAGTCTCTGTTGAAAGTAGCATTCCTTCTGGCTGACATGATTTCCCGAAATGTCCGTCCCCCATCAAGGGCTGGTTGTGTACTAACCGGCATAATAGCAACAGAGATAGGGATCGGCTGTTCACTGTATCATACCGTGACTCATACGTGTACTTTAGTTTGTATAAAGAAAACAGAGCATTAGCTGCATTATGCAGCTGCTGCTGCACTGTATCAGGCAGCAAAGTGAACTTCAGAAATTTGGTAAAAAAATTAAAAAGTCATCAATTCATATAACTAAACACATGTACAGTGGCAATTGGGGGCCAAATGTGGGACATATGGCTGGAAGGGGGACATTAAGGCGTCCCCCACAGGGAGTGATTTCTAGGGGAACAAGGAGTCAAAATGGGTACGTATGGTCACCCTAAGGATAGGCGAAGTTGCGCGTTTGCACTTGAACGGAAAACAAGTTCAAATCTGCTTGAGAACTGAAGTGTAATACTCGAATGTCTTACACACACACACACACATATATATATATATATATATATATATATATATATATATATATATATATATATATATATATATATACACACATATATATATACTTCCTGAGTGGGGATACGTTAACGTGGTGAAAGGGTTGGTGAATTGACATGATCAGCAAAGCTGTACTAGTCAGGGCCACCCATACTAGCTTAGTTTCCTGTGAGTGATCAGGCTAAAGTCACCCTCCATCACCAATCTGCAGTGGCTAGCGTGATGATGAAAAATGGCAAACCTCAGACATGAGTAAAGACATGTCCATGACCTTGTCCTACAGTGGACTGCTGCATTTGTGGTTATATATATATATATATATATATATATATATATATATATATATATATATATATATATATATATATATATACATATATATATATATATATATATATATATATATATATATATATATATATATATATATATATATATATATATATATATGAATATATATCACAAGCACACGTGATTTCAATCAATGTAAATATCACCCACGAATGGAATTTAATACCGAATTCTATCTTGGGAATATACATCCACTTGTAATTCATTTTATGGTAACAGCTTCTGGACGGGTGGATATTCTAACCCCCACCTGTTCAGCTGGAAACATGCCTGCAGGGACTCTACCGACTGAGCTATCAAGAGAGATAAAAAGTTTATGACAAGTCCCCGTACATATTCCTGTCGAATCCATGAATCTGTACATACACTCGAAATAAACCCATCTCCACCGTGATAGCTGAATCGTAAGTTTGCAACACGTGGTTATTTTAAATGAATATATATCACAAGCACACGTGATTTCAATCAATGTAAATATCACCCACGAATGGCATTTAATACTGAATTCTATCTTTGGAATATACATCCACTTGGAATTAATTTCATGGTAACAGCTTCTGGCCGGGTGGAGATTCGAACCTCCACCTGTTCGGCTGGAAACGTTTCCAGCCGAACAGGTGGAGGTCCCTGCAGGCATGGTTTCCAGCAGAACAGGTGGGGGTCCCTGCAGGCATAGTTTCCAGCCGAACAGGTGGGGGTTCGAATTTCCACCCGGCCAGAAGCTGTTACCATAAAATGAATTCCAAGTGGATGTATATTCCCAAGATAGAATTCAGTATTAAATGCCATTCATGTGTGATATTTACACACACATACACACACACACACACACACACACACACACACACATATATATATATATATATATATATATATATATATATATATATATATATATATATATATATATATATATATATTTATACTAATGACCCAATCAGTAAAGAGATAATTCAGGGGGAGTTAAGAATGTATGGTATAAAACTATAGGTACATTGTTGATAGCAATTGAAGATGAAAAAACTAAGGTTGCGTTAAGGTAGAGGAGTATTGTTGGAGTCAACCTTCTGACTTCTGCCTTTCCCTGATGGAGTCTTTAGCAAGATTAAGTAATCTACCTTCCTTTGAAACCACTAAATACAATCGTTCTGAGGCTACCTAAGATGCAAACACAATGATTTTTTAAATTCATGTGAATGTACTGTATATAAAAACTGTATTTTTTTCCTACATTTTATTCTCCAGATTCAGTTTAAGGTCATTATGAAAGTTTCTAACGGCATTAAGCACATCCATTAGAGTTTCAAACTTACGAACATTGATATATAACTAAGAAGTATGGCATAAAACCTACGGCCATTAACACAAAACTCAAGAGCATTGACATAAAGCTAACTAGCATGGCATAGAATTGTGATTAGAATGAAACTTACGAAAATTAAATTACACTTTTAAGAATGGATCATTAGGCCACAACTTACTAGCATTAAAGTAAAACTTGTGAATATCGTTTAAAAACAAATAGTGACATAAACTTTGTAATCCCTGGCATTAAACTAATAAGCATGACTTAAAATTTGGCATGAAACTTATGAGTGCTGAAATAAACTCTTATGATTATTTATATAAAACTCATGGAAATTGAATAAAACTTACAAACATGATATAAATCTTAAAAACATTGGTTATTCCATTGACATAAAACTAATAAAAAAAAAGTTAAATTTGCTAACACGCCATAAAACTCAAGATGGTTGGCATAAAACTTACGAATACTAGCGTAAAACTTACAAAAATCGGTATAAAGCTTACAAATATTGACGTAAACTTCCAAAAATGGCATAAAACCTACGAACATTGTCATTATATAAGTGTGTGTATAATCATATCCACATGTAATTAACACTTTATGGAGGAACATATACCATATCACTGCGTTGACAGGTTAGGTTAGGTTAGGTTCACATTATATTCTGGAATCTTTGGATTATTTTGGATTACAGTAATGGATTTGGGCTGTATGGAGTAGCACTGGGTTCTATGAGGCCATTCAGCGTTCAAGTGAAAGTGGAGAAAAACCTTGTAGTAACACCATGAAGTGAAATTTAGAAGTTGGACAGCAATAAAGAAGAGAGGAAGCAGCAGCAGCAGAAGTAAAGTAGAATAAAAAGCAAGCGCAGCTAGGCTAGGGGCCGGGCCAAATTAACGTTGCAAATACCCTTAATAAAGTCAATAGTGCAATACATAAGGCACCTGGGCTTATAGCATCCTGCTTTTCCAACTATGGTTGTAGCTTAGAAAGTAATAATATCAATAATAATAATACCCCCAGTAACCCCACTATATGACTGGTACCTTGGTCCAATGTTAGATTCCAGCCTCTGACAACTTGTCAGGTTAGGTTAAGATACGGAATGTTATGAAAGGCTAATGATAAGGGTCATTTGTTTATTTTTAACAGTTTAGGCTATATTATCACTAAAACAGCTTTTATTACGGTGCCCCTAGGTTATATTTACTGAAATTATGAATTTAATGTTAGGGTAGAATTCTCTCTTGTAATAAATGGCTTTCTTTGGATTTGTGACCAAGATTCCTATACAGAAGATTCTATCTTCTGTTTTATAGTGTTTCTTGAATTATTTCAAGGTTAGATTTCCTAATCAACTCCTTTTAGTTCTCTCATTTTCACAAATTTGAGAACTCTAACTTTCTAAAAACCTATATGAAATAATTCGAAACTTTTCTTTAATCAATATACTCCATTAACTTCCATGATTACCGAGAGGGCAGACAATTGACTACGTTATTTCTAGTGGTAAATAACCAACGAAGATAATCAAACAACGTATTTTTTCATCAACTGCCACAATAAATGACAATATCTAGGTTAATTCCCTAAATTATTACTTCCGTTAACATAAAAATTACTAGGTAAAACAGATTTCCGAACATTTCCTTTATTTTGAGTAATATCCCCATGTAATTTGTGACGATAAAAATACAAAATCTCTTGTGGTGAAAATGGTATGGATATGATAGTATATAAATAAAAAGTCGTTTATACTTGAGAAAAAATATACCTAAATCCTTTTCAACCTGCATTTATCAAAATGGGATTTTGTGTATGTGAAAGGTAACAGCGTTGTTTATTAAAATAAAAAGATATATATATATATATATATATATATATATATATATATATATATATATATATATATATATATATATATATATATATATATATATATATATCCCTTTCGTTGTTCTCTCTAGTGCGCTTACTTGAAATGGGTATTCCAATATAATTATCCTTAATTCGACAGCCGTAAAACAATAGCCTAATACACATACTTAACTAAAAAACTAACAGCCCACACTTACCCCGGTTTGCTGCACATGGAGCTATGAATTTCTAATGCAATATGCATCGCGATGACGTAATATATCCAAGCACTGAACAATAAATGGTAAAATTCGCGAATATCCGGAAACAACATACACATTTCTCAATACAAACTATAACACCGTTACACAAGCAGTTCTTCAGTCTGCATTGTTTTGAACTTTTAAACGCCTTTGTAAGAAATAGAGAAGCTTAACTGTGCCTTTTTTCTTGTAACAACCTGTAGATGGCTCTGACGCAGATTAGGGACCTGCTCCAGTATCCTGATCAATCTGAATTTTATGACACGAGAAGCTAACTGATTATATTGATCACTATTGAGACAAAAAGGGTTGGTAAAAAAAAAAGAACCACTTTAAGTGCAGGTTTATTTTCCCCGAAAATTGCAATTATAGTTTAAAAATGTCCGTCAACTTCCCAAAAAGGCAAAGTCTAGTACCACAGGTAACAGGTTTTTTTTCTTCTTCTTCTTTGATATGAAACTGTGATTTGTTGATACTAGGTGATATTTAACTTTTTAGAGTTTTTTAACTGTTTTTTGGAGAGGAATCTCTATCTTAAAAGCAAATTAGTCTTCTTAAGATCAACGGCAAACACAACATATATGAGGAATTGTCCTGTAAACGTAGGTGAGTTCGACTTGCTGTTGGTGAATCTTTTGTGTATGTATTGAAAGCAACTAATATTGTAAAAGCTTTTACTGCAAAGTGTGTTCAACCACAATTTAAATGCCAAGGAATGAATGAGGCAGTGACTATTGTGTTATTTTCTGTAGTCACCCTCTGTTAGGGTTGTTGCAGCGTATTGGAAATGTCCTTGCCTTACAATCTGTTGGACGGGAGTTCGAGACCCATTCAAGTTCAATAGTTTCTAGTAGTGTCTGCGACCTCACTATTCTTCTGAGCTAAGGATGGGGGTGTGTGGGAGCCTATAGGTCTACCTGCTGAGTCATCACCAACCATTGTCTGGCGCTCCTTGGTCCTACCTTGGGTGGAGAGGAGCTTGGACGTGGATCTTATATACATATGGTCTGTCCTAGCTAGGGCTTTATCACTGTCCCTGGCCTCTGTCATCTATGAGCGCCCTTTGAACATTTAAACCCTCATTATTTCCAGGTTTGTTCTTTCGATACAAGAAAAAGATCTGACCACGCAAGAAAATAATGTAAAATAGTGATAAGTAAAATTAATGTAGACTACAAAGCAAACAGAATAATGAGGACCAGATAGGTGGATGAAATTTGGCCTACATGACCCAATAGGCTACTTTGACCAGGGAGGCCACAGTGCAACCAACACTGCGAGGTAAAAGTTGAAAGAAGTTGGCAAGGCTGAATAATGGAAACTGAATATGCGTTAAAAAGTTGTTAAAACTCAATCATGTTTTAAATATGATAAATTGGACATTTCCCAAAATAAGAATATAACCATCCAAACTTTAACATGGTTTTAATATCTATACGCCGAACATTCCAGCCTTAAAACTGTTAAAAGTGTTACTATTAATTTTTGGGATGATCAAAGGTCTCATCGTAGTCCTAGGCCTTTCTTCTTGTCATAGCCTTAGAACAAGATGCATCTTAATTAACAAGCTAGGCCTATTCGTAGAAGCCAAAACTGCACTGCCTTTATTTCTATGATGAACACAATAATGAAATATCACATTTGATAATGGAAACTGACTAATGCACTTACCAACATCCACTCCACCAGACTCCTTACATTTTCCAGGAACTAAATGGAAATAGCCTATTGGCTTCATGATCATGAATTGTCTGATGTCTAGGCCTAGGATAGTTCTCGTGATTCCTAAAACAATGAGCCTCCGCTGCCTTGAATATGAATTTCAGCTTCATCGTTTATAATTCAGAATCTTTCGACCACATAAATACTATCTGTTTCTTCGGTGATATTAATGTGTGCTGTGGAAGATGCCATTTGAGTATGTTTTCCTAAAATCTCAAAATGTCTGCCTGGGTTTATCGCAAAGTTCATTTTAAAAACTATCGTAATTAACTTTTAATGACATTATAAACATACAATTAAACACAAATCTCATCCGTATATATACATTACTTATTAATCAAATCAAGAAAGGATTGAAATAGTAATCTAACATTTTTATAATCTGATTATGAAACACTAAACTAAAGAACGTCAATTGATAAATAGAAAATAATGTTTGCTTTATAAATTGTTGCTACTGCATAAAGATAAGAAATAATTGTTATTACGTTGACTTAAACGTTATTTACAATATGTCTTAAAAATGTTCAAATGGCAGCCATATGATCAAGTTACGAAAATATTGGTTCCATTGTGAATCATAGTACACACACACACACACACACACACACACACACACACACACACACACACACATATATATATATATATATATATATATATATATATATATATATATATATATATATATATATATATATATATATATATAGGCCTATAATACTTATATTTAAAGAAAAATAAATTTACTAGTGGACTGATCAGAATTGGTAATGTCTCTACTATAATAACACCATTCTCTATTGTATCCATAAGTGATTAAATAATTTTTATTTTAAATCTATAATATGTATTTATTTTCGTCAGTTTATAGCCTCATTGAGAACTTAATTTTGTATCTATAGACTTTTCTTGTGGGAGTCATTACTTATTTCTACATTGTGGGATTGTATACAAAGCTGGAGTCAAACTGAAAACTTATAGATAAGTCATTATGTCGTCGAAGGTGGTTTCAAATTATAAAAGACCATAGTGTGTACAGTGGATATTCCCCATCTTTATAAATGCAATGGCTGTGAGTATATTTTTGCTTCTTAAAGCATATTATTTAGATTTTACTTAATAGTAAGGTACCTTAGCCCAAAGAAATACCCTGCCGTAGCCTACGCTAGGCTATCGTATCTCACTGGAGTTCACCGTAAATCTTTACTCATGCACCGTACTAGTATGTCTAGACTATCATGACTTTTGCAAGTGTAATTAACCCCAGGACGCCCTCTTAAATTATGTGAATTAGGAAATTATTTTTATCAATAATAGCCAAGCTACAACCCTGGTTAGAAAAGCGGAATGCTACGAGCCCAAGGGCTCCAACGTCGAAAATAGCTCAGTAGGGAAAGGGACTCTCCTCCGTACAATATAAAGTAATTGTGGATATATATATATATATATATATATATATATATATATATATATATATATATATATATATAGAGAGAGAGAGAGAGAGAGAGAGAGAGAGAGAGAGGGAGAGATATGTATGTATATGTATATATACACACACTAAGTATTTCTTTCTGGTCAAACTCAGCGGCATTACCTGACATGTAACCACTCGGTCTCTCCCCGTCCCTCAGGTAGGGAGAGAGGGAGTAGTCATACCCTGGTGTGTGTACATGTATTCATCGGTATTATAGAAGAACACGGCAACGTGTTAAGCTATAATCTTACCTGTTTATTTAAATATTGAACAATGCTTTTGATTAGTTGCGTACACTAGTAGCAAATGAACTATGTGGTGTATGTAGTTGGTCGGGACAGGTATGAATTTTTATATTACTTACCAAATTGATTTTTTTTAGGGGAAAATTATATATATTATCGTCTGAAATATGATACGAAGCAAGTTTTACAAATTACGAAATATTGTGATGTAGTTGTTACTCGGCCAGCAGTGAAGCCAATTGGGAAGCAAGCACAGGGTGAAGCAATGCCACCCCCCCCCCCCCTTTACCCTGGTAGGTAAGGATGCTGCCTCTAGGTTAGGTAATGTTCATGTGTTTAATTCTTATTTAAATTGTGTTGTGTTAGTCATAACTTTTGGAATCTTAAAGTTTCTAAAATTTGAATTGTTCCGTAACCGAAATACAAACCACGCTATTTACAAAGGGTTATTACTTTTAGCGTAGCTGAAATGGCGAGCCATTAGAATTTAACGAGGGTGTATTACCCCCGCGCTAGTTAGCGGGGGGGTAGGGGAGTGGTAGCTAGCTACCCCTCCTCCCCCTCACACACAGGTGAATACTCACTTTCACTTTTGGCTCGGACTGTGACAGACGTCTCTGTCTTGGTCCTCGCTTGGCAGCCATTGTCTGTTTTGTCTTTACTTAATCGCTTACTTTTCTTTTACTCAATATATATGTAAACATGTTTTCATGTTTGTATATATATTTGAGTATAGAAATAAGTAAGTTTCCTTTTCAGATGTGTGTGTGTAGTGTACATATCTACGTGGAGGCCTCGGCAGTTAGGCCACCACGGCCTAATTTTATGGGTTGCGATCGAGTTTGACTTCGGTCTTTCTCTCTCTCTCTCTCTTGAGGTCGTTCACCCTTTTACTATGTTTTACTACGCCCTTGTAGCTTCCTTCCCGTGTGGGTGGGGTTGCTACGCCGTACATTTTGTCTCAATTAGTTTATGAATCTAATTGTAGTTGTTATTTTTTCAGCTTGTAGAACGATTCCTTTCGGGGTTTTCGTTTTTTCTTTAGTGTTCATTCATTTTTAAATTACATAATTACATAGTTACATAATTATAATTGTTATAATTCTGTTTTGGTTACAGCTCTCCTTCCGCGAGTGTAAGTGGTTGTGAGGGCACGTGCCTGTTGTGTAATTCTTGTTCCTTTTCCTCGGGATTCCTCTTCGGAGCCTTCCCGGGGGAATGAATGTGTACTAATATTATTTGTTTTATTTTTTTACAGTTACCGATCTAGTTCGTTTCTGTAATATAGCAACGGTGTGAGCTGTCTGGTTGAGTCCTGGGGATTCGGCTGTTGCTGCCTCCCCCCTTGTATTGTCGTCAGGGGCGTGTCTCCTTCTACTGGTAGTACTCCCGTGTCGACGGACAGCTCTCCAGTTCATTTTAGAACAGTCAGGAGGCTTGCCTCCTTGGGCGGATAACTTTCCTTCCGAGGGAAGTTTTTTCCTGTCCAGGCTTGAGCTTTTCCTCTTTTGGGGGGTTCTTCTCTTGCCTTTTTTTCGTGCGACTATGCTCTTGGTGCTGAGCGGTCGCACCTGCAGTTTCGCTCAAGGGGCTGGGCAACTGCAGGAGCTCCTCTTCGGAGGATTGCCCCTTTTTAGGTCACTTCCACGAAGTGTTTCTCTTTCGTTCGCGAGAGAGTACACTCATAGAGACTCCTCTTCGGAGGTTTCTTCTGTTGCTGTTGCTGTTGGCCTCCCTCGCCGTAAGGCCCTCCGTCCGCCTCGTCGTAAGGGCCTCTCATCTCCCTATAAGGGTGCTTGAGGCGCCTTTTTTGAATCTCCGTTTGCAGCCTACAACTTCTTTTTCTCGATCTTCCGTCTTGGTGCAGATGGACAGCAGTCTAATCTCGTCTTCCGACGGGCAACGGTCTTCCCGACGGACAACGGTCTTCCCGACGGACAGCGGTCTTCCGACGGACATCAGTCTCCCGGCGGACAACGATCCCTTCGGGGCAAAGGGTTGCCCCCACGGGGGTTCTTCCCTTGCGTGTCAGGGTTTCCCTGCGCGCCCTTCTGTTCGTCAGCGCTCTCCTGTTCGTCAGCGCTTTCAAGATGATCTTCCCTGCGGTTCCTGTTACGTGCCCTGTGCGCCCACGTTCGCCCTCGCGATCTAGAACTTCGGTTCAGGTCGGGGTCAAGGACTCTTCTTCTTTGCGCAGGCTTCCACGCGTAGCCTTCTGCTCGTCAGCGATCATCAGCTCGTCAGCGATCATCAGCTCGTCAGCGATCATCAGCTCGCCAGCGATCGTCAGCTCGTCAGCGATCATCAGCTCGCCAGCGATCTCCGGATCGCCCACGTGTGTTACAGCTGGCACGCCAACGTTCTCCAACACTTCTGAAGGAACATGGTTCGCCAGCTACTAGCTCAACTGCGGATGCTGATCGCCATCGCGCGACCCTCAACTGCAGATGCTGATCGCCATCGCGCGACCCTCAACTGCGGATGCTGATCGCCATCGCGCGACCCTCAACTGCAGATGCTGATCGCCATCGCGCGACCCTCAACTGCGGATGCTGATCGCCATCGCGCGACCCTCAACTGCAGATGCTGATCGCCATCGCGCGACCCTCAACTGCGGATGCTGATCGCCATCGCGCGACCCTCAACTGCAGATGCTGATCGCCATCGCGCGACCCTCAACTGCGGATGCTGATCGCCATCGCGCGACCCTCAACTGCGGATGCTGATCGCCATCGCGCGACCCTGAACGATTGCCCGCTTACGCATGCTGCTCCTCATCGCACAACCCTGAACGATCGCCCTCTTGCGGATGCTGATCACCATCGCACCCTTTCACGCGATCATTCACCTGCGCATGCTGCTCGCCATCGCACAACCCTGAACGATTGCCCGCTTACGCATGCTGCTCCTCATCGCACAACCCTGAACGATCGCCCTCTTGCGGATGCTGATCACCATCGCACCCTTTCACGCGATCATTTCACCTGCGCATGCTGCTCGCCATCGCACAACCCTGAACGATTGCCCGCTTACGCATGCTGCTCCTCATCGCACAACCCTGAACGATCGCCCTCTTAAGGATGCTGATCACCATCGCACCCTTTCACGCGATCATTCACCTGCGCATGCTGCTCGCCATCGCACAACCCTGCACGATTGCCCGCTTACGCATGCTGCTCCTCATCGCACAACCCTGAACGCTCGCCCTCTTGCGGATGCTGATCACCATCGCACCCTATCACGCGATCATTCACCTACACATGCTGCTCGCCATCGCTTACCGCCAGCGATCTTCTTCACCTACGCGGCAGCACGATCCCTCGCCGTCACGCCCATTCGCCTGCGCGCCCGAGCGATCGCTCGCCTGCGCGCCCGCGCGATCGCTCGCCCGCGCGATCACTCGCCCGCGCGATCGCTCGCCTGCGCGCCCGCGCGATCGCTCGCCTGCGCGCCCTCGCGACCGCTCGCCTGCGCGCCCGCGCGACCACTCGCCTGTGCGCCCGCGCGACCGTTCGCCCTCGCGCGACCATAGTTCGCGGCGAATTCCACAGCCGGTGGTAGCAGCAGGGACGCGTGCTCCTAGGCGGCACTCGGGATCACCTCCATCCAAGCACAGGTTGGTAGTGCAGGACGAAGACAGGTCAGTACAGCATTCTTCCCACCTTCTTTCAGGCAGGAACCGTCGTGTCCTCTCCAAAGGATCGCCCGATCCCTTTCACCTTAGCGAGGATTTCGGACTCTGTGTCCTTGGAGCAGCAGACATGGTTTGATCCGCTGGCACGGGCGTTAATGAGGTTTATGAAACCAGCACTCACCGGCCAGGGTAACAAACCAGCGGCTGTCTCTCCTACGCTGAAGAGAAAGAGAGGAGTGGACTTCGTGGTGACTTCCCCCAGGGCGAAGTTGGTTCCCAAGAGGTCGGTCTCGAGGGTCCCCTCTCCTGCACGAGTACTCTCTCCTTCTCCCGCCCTGGAAGGATTTTTGGCGGGGGGGCTTTCCGTTGAAGATTTCTCCATCGGACAAGGGGTGACTGCTTACCTCTTCCTCTGGGAGCTTACCAGGTTCTTTCCCTCCTCGGTTACGGCCCGAGGTTTGGTTCAAGGAAGCTACAGGAAGATCAAGGGTACTTTCCTCCTCTCGAGCTCAGGCACCTTGGCCTTTCGTCGTTAAGTATCTACTTGCGGACAAGCTCGATGTTGTACCATCTGGACGCACTGACTGAAGGCTTCCTTCGGGTGTCTCATCTGTGGAGGTCAACGACCTCAGACACCCTTCCATCCTTGAGAAGAGTTTTGTCTTTGCCCAAGGACAGAGACTTAAACATCTGCTGTGCGGAGTAAATCGACTTCCGGTTTCACTCCTCCAAGGCGCTTTCTTCCAGACTCTGCAGGGCTCCAGCTCCCTTTTCTTTCAACCACGTCGGCCTAAGTTATCGGCTACGACAACTGGGACAAGGTGTCCAATTGCAGTTTCCTCCTGTCAGGAACAGATGGCACGGGAGACTCCCCCGGGGGGGCATAGTCCTAAAAGGAGTTCACGAACTCTAGGATTGCAGGTTTTTTTTTTCGCTGGGAGGATGCTTAAGGTTACTCATCCGAATGACAGCTTCCCGATGCCCATTCCCGCACAATCTCTGTGAGTAGCCAAGGATATCGCGCCTGCCGTCTCTGTCAGCGAATTCAGTGTCTCTGAACCTCTATGCCATAGCATCAGCAGAGTTGCCCGGTTGGGCAGAATGATCCATACCTTAGGCGAAGGTCTTCCTTAGGATCATCGACGGCTTCACCCCCGGCCCCCTCAGTCGATCCTTTCTTGTAAGGAAGGATCTGAGAGGGGATGTCCATAGTCGACCTCTCAGCCCTGATCAAGTTTGTCGAACAAACTTCGGCCAGCGTAGACCAGCAGAATCGATCAGACTGGTAACGAGGCGACAGGACTCCTTTAACCCTGGATCGGAAGGACGGGTACTTTCAGTTTCCATTCCATCCATCTTCCAGGGTGCTCGTCGAATTCAGCCTAAAACTGCAAGTATTCCTGCTTACGATGCAGTGTGGCTATCCCGCCGTGGCATAGCAGGTTTGGTTCCCCAGAGAACTCTCCCTGCCTTCCTCTTGGCCGCTCAGGTGCAGACTTCCGCCTCCTCTGCTGTTTGGAGGGCTGGTCAACTCCGGTAGGCTCGGGTTTCGACCTTCTTCAGCGCCGGGAAAAGCTTCCGAATGCTGACCATGAGTGTGGGCTCATGGTATTTTGCTTGGAGCCTTCTCTTCCTCTGCCTCAACATCTGGAGTATCTGGCCATGATATTGAGTCAACCGCCTTACCACGTTGGAAACCCCGCTTCTCGTCCGTCCAGCGAGGTTAAGCAACGTCGGTACTTGGATGGGTGACCACCTGGGGACGCCAGATTCTGTTACCACATCCTCCGAGCCTTCCTTTCGGTTCACCGTGACAAGACTGAGGAGAGTCGCAGTACCTGTTCTCAGTCAAGCAGAGTTTTCAGCCCTACCTTGGAACGTTTCCTAGTTCTTCTTTCCTCATTGACCCGTTTATAGTCCGAACGGTCGCCTCAGGATAAGTTCCATGTGGGGCGATCCAAGTTCCGGTGGCTTCAGGCAATGTTTAACCGGACTCCCTGGCCCTATGGGACCAGCGGAACTATTAAACCTGCAATGGGTGTTGACCTATGGAGCCTCTTGATGGTAGTGGATATTCTCGTCCTTTCCCCACATTCTTGATGCGGTTCTCGGACTCGTCAAAGGAAAGGGGGGGGGCATGTTCCGGTCCAGGCCTATGGTCAAGACCTGAAGGATACCTCTCCATCATTCAGGCAGGCTTAAGGGCCTTAGTCTGGCCCCTCTTCAGATCCTACCGCTCCTGCCAAGTCGCCCCGTTGCGTGTCGACTTCATGCTAACCAGCAGGGGACGCATTTTCACACCTTCACATCTTGCAGTAGAGATATCGGGATGATTGAGATTCTCTCAATTCCACCATCGGCTCTCTCATTCCAGGCAGGGGAATGTTTCTCTCAGACTATCCGAGCAGAGCCTCATAGAGAGAGTGTACCTAGGGGTCTTTGACCTTGGGTAACCAGCAAGTGCTGGTCTGGGGGACCTGATCGCGACAGCTTGGAACCTCAAGCTTCCGCTAGTTTTCCCCCCAGTCTCAGACCCCGAGACTCTGGCAAGATGCATTCCGGTGATGGTGGGACAACTTCGACGCCTGCGTCTTCCCTCCTTTTTGTCTGCGGACAATGGGTCTCAACAAAACCAGGTTGTCTGTCAACCTTTCAATGGGAGAGCTCCACTGGGACTATGTGCAGAACGGTTTCTGGACCCTCTGCTTCCCCTGACGGAACTCCCGGGAGAGCTTCTCCCACGGCGCAGACTACTCAAGCAACCACACTGCGACATCTCTCCCGAACCGGGGCGTCGCTTCGGCTTCATGCCTGGAGACACTACGCTTCCTCCTCTGGAAGAGACAACCCGCTACAGTCGCGGTACGGAGGTCGCGTCATCTGCGATAGTCATCCACAGGGATCTCCCAGGCAAAGTGAAGAGTCTAAGGTGGTTGGTGCCGTGGGAGATATACCTCTTCCCGTGAGGCCTCTTCTCCAGCAATAACGGTCTTATTGCCTTTCGGCGGGAGGAAACTCCTTTCCGCTCTTGGCAATGAAGCCTGTCGCTCAGCCTTTCCCTGACCTTCAGGCTTAAAGGAATAACTTTTTCCTGCCCGCTGGATCTATCCTCGCTCATGCGAAGCTACGATCGTCCCTGCCCTAGTCGGAGGAAGACCTCCAACTTGGAGCATGGCTCGGACTTTTAGTCCTTTAAGAGATCTTCTCAAGACCCTTTTACGACAGGCCTCGGATTGTATTCCGCCCTGGGTCTTCTGCTCACTCTGGCCACGGCCAGTGTGTAAGCAATCTTCTTGGTCTCTTACTACTCCCCCCCTTTCTAAGGAAGAGGGGAAGGCAACATTCAGGCTCGCTCCTGAGTTGTTGGCTAGACTCAGAATCTGAGGGTCCCGACCCTTCGGTCCGATTCATTCAAGATTTTGAGTCTCCATTCTGTGTCTGATGTCCCAAGACCTTCTCTTTCTTGCCAGTACAGGAATCGAGAGGTTAGCGCTGGGAACAGCTGCAGTTTGGCCCCAGTTGCAGCCGATTTGGGAACACAAGGAGGACATGGGGGGAGAGTCACCAGTATACCTCTTCAGCCCGGACTCAAGGACATTCATCTCGACCTGTCTTCAGACCCTCCCCCGTCACGTCGCCCTACAGCACGATGTTGGATACATCGCAACGTCCCTCGCCTTCGAGTAATACTACTCTGTGACGCAGGTGCTACAAGCTGGAGTCTGGAAGCGTCTGATGACCTTCGCAGCCCGCTTCCTGCAGGGCGTGACCCACAGGAGTCTCGATACGTTTTCTATCGCTCTGTGGTGGCTACACAACAGCTGGTCTAACCTCAGGCTCCTTTTTGGACAGGTAGCAGAAGGTTGAGGGCATTGTTATCAGGTTTTAGTCTGCATGAACGAAAGAAGTATGTCTGGCCCTTACTTCTTTCTTCATCATCCCCTCTACAGGGAAGCAGCATCCTGGTCTCTGCATAGCTGACCTCGAACCTCTGCAGGTAAACCATGCTTCCTTGTGTTCCGAGTATTGAGTCAATACTGTCGCGTCCCCCATACCCTGACGAGGTGGTATTGGGAACGTCTTAACCCAGAGTTCCTTCTGGAACTCCAGGTCAACTGCCTAAGACGGGTCACACTTCTTCCTTCACACACAAGCTTACGTAGGCCACATGGTTCCTTGCGGTGCAAGGAACTTGTGAGGTGCAGGGACTCCTTTTCTCGAGTGCGACTCACTCGGATTCTGAGTCCCCGGGTAAAGCCAAAGCCAGTATGGCTGGGGACTTTCCACCCTTCCTAAGGGATAAGTCACCCTTTGTAAATAGCGTGGTTTGTATTTCGGTTACGGAACAAATGACAAATTCGAAGATAATTTGTATTTTTCCTAACCATACAAACCTTAGCTATTTACACATATTTGCCCGCCAGCCCTGTCCCCCAAGACAAGTCCTACCTCTAAGTGAAAGTGAGTATTCACCTGTGTGTGAGGGGGAGGAGGGGTAGCTAGCTACCACTCCCCTACCCCCCCGCTAACTAGCGCGGGGGTAATACACCCTCGTTAAATTCTAATGGCTCGCCATTTCAGCTACGCTAAAAGTAATAACCCTTTGTAAATAGCTAAGGTTTGTATGGTTAGGAAAAATACAAATTATCTTCGAATTTGTCATATAAATGGGCTTTTCCCAATTATTTGCATCAGGACAGTTCAGAAAATCTATAAGTACAGGAGGAACGCCAATTATTTTCTTCATTAGGAATATTGTGGTATTATCATCATCATCCCCTCCATAGCCTATTGACTCAAAGGGCCTCAGTTATATTCATCAGGATGATATGTAGGCTGGATATTTGACTACAGTACATTGTTTTTCGTACATTATTTGTAATATAAGGTCAATCCTGGAACCTGATTAATTCTTCTGTTTTTAGTTTAATCAACCATGCTCTGTCTTCATTAGTTTTTACTGCATGAAATTGATGTCATTTTCCTAATTTGTAGAGTTGCTGCTACAATTCTGACAATTTATTTGCTTTCATAATGAAACTTGGTAATGTTCCGCTTGAGGAGTGATCAGTACTAGTAGGTGTTCCTATGTCAGTGAGTGTTCCTGGTACCTCACAAACTGTATTCTGTAATTAAAAATATGGTTTTCCATTGTATTTGGATCCAGCACAGTTATTGTGTGAGAAGTATTTAGGTTTGGCAACAGTTCAGAATTTGATAAACCTTTGCAAAACGTGATCACCATATGTCAATACCTCTAACTTGACATTAGATTCAGTATGTTCTCTCCAGAAGATTCAAATACGAAGACCAATCTTCCAATCTTTAGGATTTTCATAGAATGCAGATGATTTCCAACTCCTGTGTTTAGCCTGCTGATAACAAAAGCTTTACTACTGTATATTGCTGTATGCTTTGAGGTTAAAATAGATATTGAACAACTGTGATGTTGCAATTTTAAGGTACATTATCAGCAGAACAGTTCCCTTTTCTTTGGAAATTGCCAGAAATCTCATTCTGGTGGTACTTTGTCGGCAATAAAGACTTCTTTCAACAATAGCAACAAGTTTCGTGGTCTATTGGGAAAGTTTTTGTTTTCCAGTGATAGATAATTGTTTTTTTACCATCATGCAGAACTACAGAATAAGGTATCAATTCCATATATATTTCCATGCGAACACGGGTTACGAATATAGTGGATCAACCGAAAAAGGGTATCATGAAAGGACTAACTACGAACCTTTCTTCTGAGGGGCTAAACAAAACTTACTGAAAGGCATCGTGAATATAGAAGAGAATTGATTAAAAAAATAATCATTTGATACGATAAAGCATTGAAAATAGGACAAAGTAAGCTACAGTACTTGTAATTTACTGTATTTTGAGACCCTTAGTCATTATCTATGTGACTCATTGAAAAACAAATAAAAAGTCAGACATGTGCTGCTCTTAAGGCACTGAAGTGCTTTTTTAGGTAACATATAAATGATTAGAAGTTCTGTTTGTTGCAGTTTCAGAAAAGAACCAGAAAGCAATATTTTCAAGGCCACATTCTTATTGCTATAGAATATGGAATCCATAACCTGTATAAAAGATGGTAGTGGCCTGTTTCTGTTGTTAATCCCCTGCACTTCAGATCATTATCTTCCGATTTCCAGTAACTGTAAAATATCATATATCTTCTTGGAAATACGTAGATGTTTTTCTAATGCAGAAAATGCAAGGTATTTTGCTTCTTAGTAAAGAATTTTATGCTTAGTTTATTTTAGAACTAAGAGAACCTTCTGATTCTATGAATGAGCACGTACATTCAGTTTGTACGCTATACTATTTCTCAAGTAAATGTTTAATATAGTGTTTTATATGCATTACAGACTCCATCAAAACAAGGGGTTGCATGCTGTTATTGTTTTGACAATCTAAGCTCCAAACAAACACTCTTGAGACACAAGCGGAGAAGACACCCAAATGAGTTGATAAACGAAGGATATGAGAAGCCCAGAAATCCCCTTATTTGCAGGGACTGTGATTTCAGGTTAGTGCCAGAAATGGTCAGAACAAATTAATGTTTCTGATACTTCTTACTGAAAATTTACTCCTCCAACATGGCATGTATAAAGAATTTATTTTATTGTATGCTGGTACAACAGATACAGTTTGCTTCAGTCATGCCACATATTAATTACTCTTGACCAAAAGGAAAGAGTTGAGTTGTTGCTTGAGTGTTATGATTATGAGAGATAAGGAATACAGTACTTTGGTATGCATCAAAACTTGGCTCTTTTCTAAACCTCTGTACAGTACTGCACTGCTATATACATGTAATCGGAAAACAAGAAACAGGTATTAATCTAAGCTTTATCTGCTCAAACAGGTGTCTTCATATGAAGAAGTTGATTGAGCATTATCGTCTTCACAACCGAAGATTGAAAATTGGCCATGTTAGCTTCTGTGAAGAAGAGGGATTCTTGCAATGGAAAAAAGATATAGAAAAGAAAACAAAGGCTCACTTTGTTCTCCACAGGGGACGCAGAGAGACACAAAGTACGTTTGTAAAAAACTATTACTGTAATAGGTCTGGATTTTTCATCTCAGTTGGGAAAGGCAAAAGAGTGAGATTGAAAATGTCTTCAAAAATTAATTATACTTGCTCTGCTTTTCTGAGAGTTGTACATCATAAGTTCACAGGAAAAGTTGAAGTAGAGTTTTGTCTTGATCACACTCACGAATCTGATCATACCAAGGATAAGATTGCTCACCTAGAATTACTGACGGATCTAGACAAAGTAAAAACTCCAGTCAAAATAGAACTGGTTTTGCCCAATGAAAGTGATCTTACAAAATCTGAAAATAATTGCATTCCAAATGTTGATACCTTGCCAGCAATGTTAAAGGGTCAAAGCAGTGACAATGGAGTTGACCCGGTATTTATCACTAACGACTGCGTAAAAGAGCAAAATTGTAAAGTTGAATATTTGTCTGTTGTACATGAAGGAAAAATAAGTGATAATGTTAACTTAGACATCTGTGAAAATCAGGTTACCAGCTCCAAGAACTTACACCTTCCTAAAGACTCCTTTCATATTTGTAAGTGCAGTGCTTCATCCACACCTTTTCAAAGTAAACTGGACGCCAGTAAGTCTGAAAACGTTGAATCCACAAAGTGCATTTGCCAAGGTAATACAGTTGTGATCCATGAAAATTTGAATTTCTGTACTAGAAAAAAAGTGAAGGGTAAAGAATTGGCAAATATTACTCATTCCTTAAAATCAGAAAGCACCCGTGAGAAAGAAGTCGCTGAAAATGACGCAGTTTCTAAAAGCGTTGCTCTTATAAAGAATTCTTCCATTGAATGTACGAAAAGTGAACTTTTAAGGATGATGAGTGAGATAATGGACATTATCACAGAAACATCATCTTCTCAAACACTGAATAGCTTGAGAAATCACATTGTGTCGGCTCATGCAGTTGGAAAGTACCTTCAGTCTGTTGGTGCCAAAGAAAATAGGGCTTTTGACAATGATAGTTCAGGTGCTTTGAATACATGGGAATGTTTGATACAAATAAATAAAGAATAGTAAAGGAAAATATTGTGTTTTAAATAGTCCAATGATTACTCATAGTATAGGAATCATAGGGTTATAAATTTTAATATGGTATACTATACGCATCAGGTTACTTGGTTCTTCATGGATATAAATCTTGTTATAATTAACTTTAAAACCTATCAAGGTCGTTGGTCTTAATACCTGGTGTGGTTTTGGGTACAGTTCCTCATTAGATGAAAGATTTCACCAGTCATTTTATTCCTATCCACAAGGATGACCATCATTATCGACTACTGTATTTATCTTATATAAGGCTCAACTTCCCAAGCAAGTTTTGTCTCTCCTGTTTTGCATCATATTGAATCAAAATCTATAATAAGATTAGGTAACTGGTTACAGTACTGTAATGCCCCACCTAACATCTTTATTTGGTTTCTCAACATTAATTGGATTTTTCACCTTACAAACAAACTTGTATGTTTTCTATGCACATACTGATCTCAAAATAATACTTGCTACTTGCTATCATTTTATACAAATCAGATACTTATATTAAAAATCCTCTTTTTGAAGTACAGTGCTGAACAGTACAGCACTTATGGTTATCGTTATTTTACATTGTATAAACAGACGCAAGGTTGCGAAAACAACATAACGCGGATTCTAGTTTTTTATTTGACACTTAAGAATGAGCAGCATAAAGTCAGAACTGACCTATGTTGAACCAACGTAAAACGAGAACCAGAATTATCAGCTTTCATATTTGAGAGAACAATTTCATAATTCTATCCACAACAAAAAGGGGGAACTGAAGGGTATACATCATTTTGAGAGTTAGTGTCTCCTAATACTTTGAAGAGAAAGCAGCACCAGAACAACTTACACTACAGTATTAGGGTATTTTAAGCAATAAGGTTATGTAAAGCGGGGTTTACACAATCGAATGGTTTGTCGAACCAGGTTGTCGACCCTGCTTGCCAAATGGTTCGAAGAGGTGGAGTCAGCCACAAATGCGTAAGGTTTGTGGTCAATAAAGCCCCACCCACAAAAGTCAGACGAGAACAGACTCTATTTGAACCGTTTGACAAGTGTATTCGACAAACGAACACCCCTGTTCACACATTCGAACATCACTTCAAACACTTGTATGTCGAACAGAGTTCGAACGTGTAAACCCGCCTTAAGGCTTAAAAGGGAGATACGGTATTTTGTCACGTTCGGGATCCTTGTTTGTGTTTTCTTCATCCTCATCTTTCTGTATGAAAGAATTAATTGAGCCATTACTTACTGGCTTTCCTGTTTGTTTACAGGTGGTACGGGACCAACTGCTTGTGTGTTAATGAAACTCATTTTGCCAATAGAAGCACTCACACTTGCATATACCCCACTAAAATTAACCCCTGATGATCTAGTGGCCAAGCTTGCAAGTAAACAAAATGCACCACCATTTGAAACGTGATGCAACCAATCAACTTTAGCTGAAACTTTGTTAGTAACATCAAGAGCTAAGAGAATCATACGATATGTCACACCATCCACATATGAATTACGTGGTTGCTCAAGAGCTCTTGCTTTAACTAGTGGATATTAGAATCTAGGCTTCCAACTTGGTCTTCTGCCTCACAATCTAGTTGTGTAAAAGAGCCACTAGGATTGTGAGAATGCAAGGGTTTATCAGCAGAAGGATCTAAAGTAAACATATAATTTGAGGCTTTGCGAGAGGATCTCGACTGTAAATCACTGTGAACCACCAGAACCCTTAATTATTGGAACACTATTGCCACTTGACCTAACTTGAGATGTCAGATTGGGGTTAGAAACCGGGCAGGTAAGATCAAAATTACTGCTTTTAATAGAAGACTCACTGGCCTTCTGAGGTTTGACAAAGGAAGCTAGTAAGTTAGAGCTTTTGAAGATCATCACTATCAAAGCTTGACTAGTTAAGTGCTGTATTAGAGAATGGTGCTGGTGTGTTATCATCGCCATCATCCCTGCTATAAACCATTAGCTTAGTGTTCTCTGAATTTCCCCCTGAACTAGAAGCAAGTTTGATTTTGCACTTTGAACGAGATAAATACTTTTCAACAAGAGAAACAGGGAGGCATTTGTACTCCTCTCAATGGCTATTCAAATCACAGTACTTTGTCCTTACAGTAATAGCTGACAAAACCAGAGGAAGATATCTTAAAATGCACTAAAACATGTCAATCTTGAGCCTGGAGAGCAGAATTTGTCCAACCACTACAGCGAAGAGACTGAAATAACAAAGTTCCCCTTGCAAATCATTACTTCGCATTTTAGTGTCTTATTACTGTACTTTACTAAGGGCATGTTTCTATTGAAATTAAAGATGGGAATTTTTTTTTATTCTATGGGTAATTGTCAAGAATCTAGCTTCTAGGAAGGAAACAATACTGTATAACCATCAGATGAGTATGGAAATACATTTTATTATGGAAATTCTAATTTCATAGATGTAATCACAGCACGGGAGAATAATCTATGATTTTGAGTATACTGTACAGTGCTGTGATGTATAGAAATTCTGGAGCTGGTTAGCTAATGTCAGTGTAAGACTATTACCTTCACCCAAAATAGTAGGTTTCTTATATTGAGCATAGTTATAACTATATTTTGGCTCTGGTTCTATTTTCTCTGAGAATCAGACATTTGTAACACTTGTATAGTATATCTTACATATGCAGTTGTAAAGAACTAATATTTAGGGTTTCTAACCAAATTCTTATCCATTTTCCAATGCAACCCGCAAGGTATGAAATGTGAAAAGTAGGTTCTGAAGTTAATACCACTCACCTTCCCTATACTTAGGGGCAAGTGAAAGTAGGTTACCAGGCAAAAAACAACAATGTCAAAGGTAATATATTATTTTTTATCCAGTATTTAGTTCAAGTAATGAAATCGGATTTTGCCAATGCTCCAATTTATAAAGAATATAATTTGCAAACCAGCAGTACAATTTTTACTTGAACAAAAAAAACATTACAATATGATTTTCGTTTATAGTTTCTGCTTTCACTTCACTTGTTAATCAGTTACTAACGATATTTGTAATTTTGGGTGACGATAATGCTTTTAACTACTGTATTTCGGGAGAGATGAAGTCGGTACAGTAATATAAAACAAAACCTCTTGTCTTTATTACTGTATTTAAGTGATGGTAAACCAATGTATTTCCAGGTCCAGGTAATGGTATTTGTATTTTTAAATATTTAACTTAGCCGGTGAACATATAATAGCTGAGCCTCCGGCGGCTCGACAGAAAAACACACAAAAACTCGCGAGCGATCGCTATGAAGGTTGCGGGTGTGCCCACTAGCGCCAACTATCGGCCAGATACCGCATATACATGTAAACAGACCCAATTTTTCTCTGTCGGCCTTAACGACAAGACGTATCAATACTCGCTGTATAACCTGGAGTTTTCTCAACATATTTGGTGAAGTACTTCCTTTTGGTTTGAGCTTTCGCAGTGCAGGTGTTTTATCTTCAACTTAAATCTTGAACTCGTTTTTGGATAGATTTTATTTTTGATGACTTTGGATTGTTTTTTGGACTTTCTTTGACTTTTAAATGGCCGACCCTTCCCTTAGTACGGAAGTGTGTTTTAGGCTTTTAGCAATTATCTTATCACGTTATAAATTGTTGTTGTTAATTATAGATTTTCCTCTATATATTTTATATCTCAACCGCCTTTATTAGGCCTCTTCGATTAGCTTTCCATTTATAATAAACATCAAGATAAATTTTAATGATTTGTTTATATGCGACCTTTCCTATTCCTCCTCTAATCCGAGAGTAGGCGGTCCTAACTTGGAAACCGAAGTTAAACAACGTTGAGCCCTTTCAATCGTAAATAACTTTTACAGAGCAAATGATTTAAAACTTATTAAATGAATATTTTTTAGTAGATATTTTATGAAAGATTTTCTTTGAATAGTCTTCGTACTGTTTCAAAGATGAACTAACGTTTAGTTTATTTATGCTACGCAGTTTGCGCTCTATCGTTACGATAGAGAGAGAGAGAGAATCACGGTTTCACTTTGCAGAAAGAGTAAATCGATTCTGACGTTTTGTTCATTCTTCTTTCAAACTTAAATGTTTTAAATACTATTTTAAAGGAACTTGTTAATTGAAAAACCTTTCAGTTTTTTCCTTTGGTCAAATAACCTGTTTATTGACGAAAGATAAGTGGGCTCTTCTCTTCGGTGCGAAATCAAGAGAGAGAGAGAGACGGAGAGAGAGAGAGGAAGAGAGAACGTTCCGATCTTTATTCTCGTCCCAAGCAAGTAACGTTGTTCTCGAGTCAGTTTTTTACTCTCGTCCCTAGTCTCTGTACGGGGAGAAAGGATAAAACGTTTTTAGTTTTTATTCTCGTCCCAAGGCACTGTACGGTGAGAGATTGAAAACGTAGTTTTGAATGAACTAGTGTTTAGTCTCCTTCCCAGCCACTGATCTTTTTATCTTAATATATGTTTACTGTTTTTTGCTTGTATTAATGTGCTTGCATTATACGACTGATTTCGCAATTATAACCTTTTGATTAGGGTAGAATTGCGTGCTTCAGGTAGAAATCAGTTTTATTCATACCTAATGTGAATTGTTGTAAAATTCGATTTCAGTGAAGTAAGTGCAAAACAGAAAATCGTAGTGATAAAGTGATAATTGCGCAAAGTGTTATCAGTGTTGCGACCGAGGGTTCGTCTGTTCGTGCCTGTCGTTCGCCTAGTCCGAGACCTCTTGCAAGCTCCCAAGCCCAGGGGAGAAGTAATGTCGTACGACTTATGGGTTCGAGAGGACTTGATCAGCGAACAGACGTTCCCTCTATGGTTTCAGGCGTGTCTCATCAACACCGCCCCTACCATAAGACGAGCGAGACGATTTTCTCCTCGTCATCCGAAGGCTTTTCGCATAAGAAACCGTGGAACAAGGTTTCGAGGCCCTTTAAGCGAAAGTCAGTCCTTTCAGGACAGGTCCAGCGTCCTGGTTGTAACCATTAGGACAGCTCTGACCCTATGCAGTCATCGGAAGACTGCTCGCCGCCTAATCAAAAGCGTAACACAGGCTCCGAGAGAGTTTTTGTAGGCAAGGTTTTGCAGTCACAGACGTTACCCTCGTCTCTTACCGCAACCATTCCCGTTGATCCTAAATGGGTTGTACGGCAAGACATGCAGAATAAGCTTGCCTCTCTTATGGAGGACTATTCTGTTGAGCAGGTTCACGATGATCCTCGCCGCTTAGCTGATCGAGATCTTGGCCGTCAGCCGCCCAAACGAGCCTTTGCTCGTCCTGTTGACATTGACGTTACAAAGTCACGTCAATCGTGTTTTGTAGAGCCTCACTCGATGCAGTCCCGTGTTGACTCTCAGCTGCTTGTGGACTTTCAGCCGCTGCCGCTTGCTCTTGTTGACGTTCAGGACGTTCACCAACCAGCATAGTTGACTTGTTTTGACGTTGAGCGTCAAGCACCGCAGTCAAGAGTTGTTTTGACTGCTCAGTCTAAGCAGTCAAGGCAGTCTCGAGTTGACGTCGAACGTCCTTCCGCACCTGTTGTTGTTACTGGTCAGTCCTTTAAGCAGTTACATGGCATAGCGTCCTTGACTGCTACTGTTGCTCCTTTGCGTGTGGACTCTGCTTGTCAAGCATTGCCACCACGGCAGGTCTCTCCCTTGCTTGAGACTCGGCTATTGTCGGACAAGGTTCCTTCAGATGAGGAAGTTGCTGATCCCCCTCCTACTGATATTCCCTTGAGGACTCTGTCAGACGGAGAGGAGCCTAAAGCTGCTCAGCCCTCTATGGACTTTAAATAAATCATGCTGATTTTTAAGGATCTTTGTCCGGATCTTTTTGTAACTGCTGCTCCTCGTTCGCCTAAACGTCAGAGTTTACACTAGGCCTAGCTACTTCGAAGCCGTTGTTTTATAAGCTAGTGCTCTCTCGCTCTTCTAAGAGAGCTTTACGTTTGCTAGGCGACTGGTTAATCACCAGGAGTTTGGGGGAGACAGCCTTTGCTTTCCCTACTTTTAAGCTGGCTTATAGAGCGAGAGTCTGATATGACACGGGAGAAGTTCTCGGCTTGGGAGTTCCTGCCTCTGCCCAGATAGACTTCTCAAACCTCATAGACTCTCCCTGGCGCCTGGCCATGAGACGCTCCAAGATTTTATGGTCAACTTCAGAGCTAGACCATCTCCTGTTAGGAGTTTTTTCGAGCGTTTGAAGTTTTGCTGTACAATTATGTCATGCATAAACAAGGCTTTCAGAGATGGCTCCAATGATCTGACAGCCACGTTCTCTGCAGGAACAAGTCCCTCAGGGATGGCTCCAATGATCTGGCAGCCATGTTCACTGCAGGAGTACGTAAGAGGCAAGTGCGCTCAATGTGTTCATTGTCAAGACAAACTTCACGATGAAGTCTACCAGGCTGTCTTGACAGCATTAATGGAAGGCGACTGGATGGTCTCTCTCGACCTTCAGGAGGCATACTTCCACATTCCTATACACCCGGATTCCCAACCGTTTCTGAGGTTTGTTTACAGGAATGTGGGGTACCAGTTTCGAGCCCTGTGCTTTGGCCTCAGTCCTGCTCCTCTCGTGTTTACGAGGCTCATGAGGAATGTGGCAAAATCCCTCCATCTATCGGGGATCCGAGCCTCCCTGTACTTGGACGACTGGCTTCTCAGAGCATCGTCCAGTCTTCGCTGTCTGCAGGATCTACATTGGACGTTGAGTCTGGCCAGGGAGTTGGGACTTTTGGTCAACCTAAAAGTCCCAACTGATCCCATCCCAGATTATTCTATATTTAGGGATGGAGATTCGCAGTCCAGTTTTTTCGGGCTTTTCCGTCTGCCACCCGAATAGAACAAGCCCTGCTCGAAGTCCAACTAATGCTGAAAAGAGAATGTTTGTTCAGTCAGGAGTTGGAACAGTTTCGTAGGGACTCTCTCATCCCTGGAGCAGTTTGTCTCACTAGGGAGACTACACCTTCTGCCTCTCCGGTTCCATCTAGCCTCTCACTGGAACTAGGACAAGACGTTAGAGACGGTATCATTCCCAGTCTCCGAACCAGTAAAGGCATGCCTGAAATGGTGGGACAGCAATATCAGTCTGAGAGAGGGACTATCCCTAGCAGTCAAGAACCCAAACCACGTGTTGTTCTCAGACGCGTCGGATTTGGGTTGGGGTGCGACCCTGGACGGTCGGGAATGCTCGGGTCTGTGGACCTCAAGTCAGAAGAGCATGCACATCAACGGCAAGGAGCTATTAGCAGTCCACTTGGCCTTGATGATATTCGAAAGCTTCTTCGAAACTAAGTGGTAGAGGTCAACTCAGACAACACCACAGCTTTAGCGTACATCTCCAAGTAAGGAGGCACACACTCCTTCACGCTGCTCGAGATCGCAAGGGACCTTCTCTTATGGTCAAGAAATCGAGGCATCTCCCTGTTGACGAGATTCATCCAGGGGGACTGGAACGTCTTGGCAGACTGTCTCAGTCGGAGGGGTCAGGTGATACCCACGGAATGGACCCTCCACAAGGACGTGGGCAAGAGTCTTTGGGCTACTTGGGGTCAACCCACCATAGACCTCTTTGCCTCCTCGTTGACCAAAAGGTTACCAATCTATTGCTCTCCAGTCCTAGATACAGAAGCAATCCACATAGACGCGTTTCTACTGGATTGGTCTCTTCTGGACTTATATGCATTCCCACCATTCAAGATAGTCAACAAGGTACTGCAGAAGTTCGCCTCTCACGAAGGGACAAGGTTGACGTTGGTTGCTACCCTCTAGCCCGCGAGAGAGTGGTTCACCGAGGTACTTCAATGGCTAGTAGACTTTCCAGAAGTCTTCCTCTAAGGGTAGATCTGTTACGTCAGCCCCACGTAAAGAATGTCCATCAAAGCCTCCCCGCTCTTCGTCTGACTTCCTTCAGACTATCGAAAGACTCTCAAGAGCTCGAGGCTTTTCGAAGGAGGCAGCCAGTGCGATTGCAAGAGCGAGGAGAGCTTCTACCATTAGAGTATACCAGTCGAAGTGGGAAGTCTTTCGAGACTGGTGCAAGTCAGCATCTGTGTCCTCGTCCAGTACCTCTGTAGCCCAAATCGCAGATTTTCTTTTACATCTGAGAAAGGTTCGCTCCCTCTCAGCTCCCACGATTAAGGGCTACAGGAGCATGTTGGCTTCGGTCTTTCGACATAGAGGCTTAGATCTTTCCAACAATAAAGATCTCCAAGATCTCCTTAAGTCTTTCGAGACCTCTAAGGAACATCGTTTGGCAACTCCTGGATGGAACTTAGACGTGGTCCTAAGGTTCCTCATGTCAGACAGGTTTGAGCCATCACATTCAGCCTCCCTGAAGGATCTCACCCTCAAGACACTTTTCCTAGTGTGCTTGGCTTCGGCTAAAAGGGTCAGTGAACTTCATGCCTTCAGTAAGAACATCGGCTTTTCTACAGAAAAAGCCACTTGTTCACTTCAACTTGGTTTCCTGGCCAAAAATGAACTGCCTTCTCGTCCTTGGCCTAAATCTTTTGATATTCCTTGCTTATCAGAGATCGTAGGCAACGAACTGGAAAGAGTATTATGTCCTGTTAGAGCTCTTAAGTTCTATTTAGCTCGTACTAAGTCATTACGAGGTAAATCTGAGGCATTATGGTGCTCAGTTAAGAAACCATCATTGCCTATGTCAAAGAATGCTTTGTCATATTTTATCAGATTTTTAATACGAGAAGCTCATTCTCACTTGAATGAGAAAGACCGATGTTTGCTTAAGGTTAAGACGCACGAAGTTAGAGCTATAGCAACCTCCGTGGCCTTCAAGCAAAATAAATCTCTGCAAAGTATTATGGACGCGACTTTTTGGAGAAGCAAGTCAGTGTTCGCGTCATTTTACTTAAAAGATGTCCAGACTCTTTACGAGGACTGCTACACACTGGGTCCATTCGTTGCAGCGAGTGCAGTAGTGGGTGAGGGTTCTACCACTACATTACCCTAATTCCAATATCCTTTTTAATCTGTCTCTTGAAATGTTTTTAATATTGTTTTTTGGGTTGTACGGAAGGCTAAGAAGCCTTTCGCATCCTGATTGATTTGGCGGGTGGTCAAAGTCATTTCTTGAGAGCGCCCAGATTAGGGGTTTGATGAGGTCCTGTTGTATGGGTTGCAGCCCTTAATACTTCAGCTCCTGGGAGTCTTTCAGCATCCTAAGAGGATCGCTGGGCTTCGTGAGGAAGACAGACTAATAAGGCAGAGTAATCGTCTAAGTCGACTTCCTTACCAGGTACCTTTATATATTTGGGTTTTGTTATGATATAACTGTCAAAAACTCTGGTCTCTACCCACCACCATGGGTGTGAATCAGCTATTATATATTCACCGGCTAAGTTAAATATTTAAAAATGATATTTTAATTATAAAATAAATTTTTGAATATACTTACCCGGTGAATATATAAATTAAAGGCCCCCCCTTCCTCCCCGATAGAGACCCAGCGGGATGAGAAAAATTTTGTCTGTTTACATGTATATGCGGTATCTGGCCGATAGTTGGCGCTAGTGGGCACACCCGCAACCTTCATAGCGATCGCTCGCGAGTTTTTGTGTGTTTTTCTGTCGAGCCGCCGGAGGCTCAGCTATTATATATTCACCGGGTAAGTATATTCAAAAATTTATTTTATAATTAAAATATCATTTCTCCCACTTATCTCTCTTCTTTTTGCCCAGACTTCCGTTAAGTTAGTCTTCCAATTAATTTTGGCCTTTCAGCAATTCATTCATCTGCGTCTAGTGAGACTTCAGTAACTGATATTGAAAGAGAGGTGGCGAGTCATCTTCCATATACCAATGTGTATTATAGGAAAAGATAAATGAAATAGATAGTCTATACTGTACAGTACAGGGAAAAGTTCCATATATTCTGTTGTTGAGAAGCTTCCCATTGTAGGCGATGATTATAGCAATTCTATTATAACAAACTTGTTACCTGGTGTAGTCATGCCCATTACGTAGTGCTTAGAACAATGAGAGCAGGAAAGACAGGATATGATTGGTACAAGTATGATTACTACAAAGTTCAGTAACAGATTGAAAACTCAATCTAGATTTCAGATTGAGAAATCTCGGAATGGATGTTAGATAATTATTTCCGTGAATCTTACCTCTGAATAGAATAAGGGGTAAACTGTAAGTGCCAACTTGATGACCTCTGAATAAAAACAATAAAGGAAACTTTTCCTCATGGCACCTTACCCTTTCTCTTCCATATTAAGCCTCCAAAATACACACAAGTTACTGATAAGTAAGTGTAAATTGTGTTCAAGATACATTGGGTTCACCTAAGAAAATATGTAAACAAACCGTCAGATCTGATTGGTCATTACCACAATGACACCTAGTTTTTTAGTGAGTGATTTTTGGAATTTTTTCTGCTTAGCTATGGAAGTGATAATTCTTATTGTTTTGTTGGTTTAAATATTTTTAAAGTCAGTGGTATTTATAATGTCATTTTTTATAGATAGCATCAACAAAATATTCACTCATGTGAAATTGTTGATTGTAAGTTTAAATAAGTTTTAGGTTTTAAATATTTCCTTCACCTGTATATGAGCATTGTTAAGTAAATACTGTACTACTGATCACAATAAAAACATTAGGAAATGCTATGAATGTATTTTTTGGTGCTAGGTTTTGATCAGAGCTTGAGGCCTAACAGTACTGATAAGAAAAGTTTATAAAGCTTCAAGTTCTTCATTTCACGGGTAACCATGAACATCTCTCGTTGTTGAGTACAGTACTATAATTAACCCTTCATCAGTACTCTGTTTTACTGTACGTTATGGTAAAGTTTGCTTTAAGGTTTGCAATGTCCCTCGTAATTCATGCCGTTTGTAAGCTCTTGATTTTATTTAGAAATTCAAATAATTTTACTGTACTTAACTTTTAAGAGGACAAAATCTATATTAAAGACTGAACAGTTTTGCCTAGCACAGAGTTGAAGTAATGTTCTTGTTACTTCGTCTTCAATACATTGTCGTTTCAAAGTCAGCTTGTCAAGATATTTCATTTATCATTTCCAGCTGCCTTGGTCTTGGTGAGCGCTTATTTCTAGTTTTGCTAAAATAGTTTTTTCTTTTGTCTCTATCTCTGCTGGTGCTTACCATGAAATAAGGGATCTATTTTTTTTTCTAAAAGCTAAATGGCAACAATAAACTGAAATTACAAAACAAAAGAGAAACTCAATTACAGTAAAGACCCCCTGGCACGGAAATATGAATATGTAATTGTATGCTTAATCTTACAATTAAGACAAATGATGTCTTTATTTTCAAAATCCAAAAGCTGAGGAGTATGAAGAAAAGGTCAGGGGGTGGGGGCAAAAGAACAAACTAGTAAATAGAAATGTAAATGCTCTTTTTTAATAATGAAGTTGAAAACTTTTTTTTCTGTTACATAAAGGCTAAAGGAATACTAAGTACAGTATGCAGTTCGACTAGCAATTTTTTTTTATATGCACCAACATACGATAGCTGGCAAGTCTGCAGCATGCGATACTTAGGAAGCACTTCCCTATGACAACCCTGAATCCCATGCCTTGTATAATTAGCAATATTATGTTATGCGAAGTCATGATTTATATTGCGAATGCTGCATAAGTTTTGGAGATATTCATCAAACAACATAACTTTATATTCCAAGCCTTACATCTTTAAAAGCTCTCTTTTTGTGTTAAAATTTTAATATCTTCAAATTGGTCAAATTAAGATTAACTATAGATGTAACTAATGTTTGCCAATTACCATGCATTTATGAAGTTTGATGGTATTGATAAAAGGAAATTACAAAATCAAATTAACAAACGACCAGCAAACCCGCATTGAAACATATACAGTACGATGAAAGACCAATTGGTTCCACGGCCCTCGCAGTATCAAGATTCTACATGCGCACGGGACACTACTCAATTTGTCATAGTGTCCTCTGCTCATGGAGCGTTGTCCATTTTGAACAAATCCGTCTAATTGGTCTAAAACCTGCCTTGTTATGTATGCACATAAGGTTTTTGCAAAATAATGAAAACTATATATCAATGGATAGAAAATTTATCCTTGGCCTAAGTATTTTTTGTGCTGAGATGAGTAAGAGGCTCTGAAGTAGGGTCTGGGATTAGGATAATCAAATCACTAGTGGATGAGATTCAAAAGGGTATGTTTGAGAATCATATTTACAATTGTAAATGTGTGAATGATACGCATAGTTTCAGTTCATGTTTTTGCGAGTTTCTTTTAAACTAATCTTATAAAGTTTATTAGTTTTCTTATTATAATTATGCTGAATGGCCTCCCCAGCCCAAATGCTAGGTCATATGCATTCATCCTGTATTGGATATTGAGGAGGGATTCCTTCTGGGAATGACTGGTGATCCTTTCTCAGGCTATTGTAATTAAGATCAAGTTGATCAAGGACAGTATAGTTTCAAGTACTGTACATCATTCCAAAAAGAAGATATCCTGAGGATAGAAGTAATAGCACAGATATTGATTTAGGTGCACAGTAATCTGACAACTTCTGGTTTGAAAAGTCCTCTTATCCGGATTATAGAAATTGAAGACTACAATCTGGAGCTGGGCAAACACATTGTCAACCTAGTACAGTACGCACAAGTTGATAAGGCTGATTGAGGGTTTGATTGATTGATTTGAGGTTTTCTGGCATCCTGATATCTAAGATCATTTAATGGATGCCTTGATAAGACTAAAAACAAAAAGAACCTATGGTGTATCCAACCTGATGTCATTGCCATTAACTGTCAGATTGTCTCAATACTGTATTGTAGAGGCCTAATCCTATTGAAAGGGAAAAAAACTGGAAATATTTGCCATCTGCACAAAGAAATGAGATATGAATGAAAACACCGAAGAGAAAAATATGCAAATGTTGATAAAAATATGTGCTATAAAGGAGTGACGTCACTGGCGTGGGTGGTAGTAGTGTTGATCGGCACCTCGCTGTGGCGTGGATTTTGAAGAGGAGATATCTAAATGGTGCTAGACCTCTGGTTGTGAATTATCACTCCCCAGTATTATATCGACACCTTATATAGGTGAGCGAGCTGGGTTCAACCTGGCAATCCTATGCAATTTTTTCTCTGGTATACCTTAGAAATGGTGCTAAAGGAGCATTTCACTGGGCGGCACAGGTCTCTCGCCCAGAAATAGATTTTTCCTTCGGGAAAACCCCTTTTTTGGGGGTAATTCTTGAAATAAGCTAAGCTTTGAGAAAAAAAGTAATACATTGTGAATATCAGTTGAGTATATGAATAAATTTTTTCAGAAAAGGTTGTTGGTCTATTCAGTGTGGTATATAATTTTCTTCATATTCTTTTTATCTTGTAATGTTAAGTAGCCTATTTTTGTAAAGCATTGTATAATAAAGCAAAGTACAGTATGCTTGCCTAAAATAAACGTGTATCCTTTATTACATTTCAGAATCTTTGACGGTTCGGTCAGTCTAACTCTGGGATAGCAAAGGAGTCTTTTATTACCGTATAGTACCAGTGGTTTCCAATCTGAGGTTGCGCTGTGTAAAAATAAAAAAAATGGGTTCTTTTGTAACTCTCGATCTACAATGTTTCTCCTATTTGTTAGAATCCTGTCACAATTGTCCCTCAGGTAAGTCTTGAAGTCATTTATTAATAGAATTTTTCAAGGTGTCATTGTTTATCACAGAGAATGATAGATATGATTTAATGCAGTTCCTAGTAGTTTCAACCACCGCTCTCAATGTTTGCATCATCTGCACACTTAGTGATTTTGTAAATTTTAAAAAAAGCTTGTACAGTATAAGGGCTTAGTGCATATATGGAAAAACAGATAAGCAATGTTTTTCTGTACTGTATTCCATTTGATTAGTAAAATAAATTTGGGAATGGGTAAGCTCATACATTACTTCAAAGTGAAAAATTTGCATATTTTTTCAACTACATGCACAAGCCTCAAGTTCGGTTTATTATAAAAGCTTATGCTTGTGCTTATTGTACTTTTTGTAAGCTTTGTTGATTACTGTGGAGTCTTCTAAGTTATATTTCATTTTTTTTTTCTGTTTTATTTGAAAATAGCAGAGTTAAGATTTTAAGTGTTGTTTTATAAGAATAGCTTTCTTTAATGTATTAATGGAAAACTAGCTGAGGTCTTTTAATGTTTTTCAGGAAAACTTGCTGAGGTCAGCATTGCAGAGAATTTAGCTGTTCGGGTTGGAGTTGAAATTATACGACCAATAACTTTTATTTGTTGTGGACTAATTATCAATGCTGAAGGAGCCATATTTTGGCATTCAGATGAGGTATCGCCCGATTCAATTGGGACTGATGGAAATCAAGAGAAGAGGCAAGAGACTCCAATTGATGACAGTGTTGTTGTACCTGAAAGAAAAAAAGATGATATTGAAGATGTTATTGTGAAGTGTGAAGAAAAGTCTACAGAAAAATTGGATAATGAAGAAGACAGTGTTAAGATATTAATTGAAGAGGATCCCCTTCTGTTAGATTCATCATCTTGTGGTAGCTATGCCATTAAGGTCATGCCTGAGGCAAGTACTTCGTCACAGGAAAAGAAACCAACTACCACCGTTGTAAATAAACCTCTTAGAAAAAATCTCATTGGTATTTTAAGCAACCAAGATGCTGTTGGGTCTACTGAGAAGGAAACAAATTCTAGTTTACTGCCAACAAAAATGAAATATCCTGAAGTATTTACGTGTGAGTTTTGTGGAAAGAATTTTACCGGTAAGAATCGGGCTTATATGTTTTATTATCACAGAAATCGTGAGCATACCAAGGAAATGGTTTATAGATGTGAAATATGTTTGAAAGATTTTTATGGAGATAGAGAACTGCTTTCGCATATAACGACCCACAAAGATCCAGGGCATGTTTGTCATATTTGTGGGAAAATGTTCTCCATAAGTAAACACTTGAAGACCCATCTCTTAGTCCACGAATCTGTTCGGGAACATACGTGCGAGTTTTGTGATAAAACCTTTCGAAGAAAGGATCACCTTAGAGTACACGAAAGAATCCATACAGGAGAAAGGCCTCACCAGTGTAAGTGGTGTGGTTCAGCGTATCCCCAGAAGCACCAGTTGAAGATACATTTCCGCAAGTGTCCGAATATGAGACGTAACCAAGGTAATTAATTTAGTTTTTTTTTAAAGTACATTTAAGGAAGCTATTTTTTTTACGTTCTACATTTGCATACAATGTTTTGAAGAATTTTGAGAATAGGAATGCTCATTTTTTTATTTCTATACATTAATTTTATTTTCTAGATAAATATCTTTAAGCTTGTCGTGTAACATTGTAAAGTCACTTATTTTCTCAAGTTATGTGAACCTATTTTCAATCAATAGAATTGTTGCTGACTTGATACCTATTGCTTTCTTTTCAATGATTAATTTTATACCAGTGTCCTTTATTTCTATGAACCTCCCCTGATATTCATATTGCTACTTCTCCAGATTTTCTTTCACCTCATTAAATACATGCCCTTAACAAAGGAATGGAACCTTCTAGTAATTATTGGTAAGAAGCCAAGGAATGCTGTGTCAGATAGGCTCTGTCTTTTCAGTTCTCTCTATAGATTGGCCATGATCACACTTTCTTCATGTTATTTACTTACCGCCCATTAAGATATATTTCTATGTTTTTATTAGCAGTTATTGCCTGGAATGTGCATGGGAATTATTTCTGGGAGATCATCATCTGAATTCCCACTTGTGTATCTCACGTGGCCAATGTTGTGATTTAAATAATCATTGTGTAGAGTGTTCCACTCTGGGTACCACTCATGGAAAAGAATGTTTCTATGGTTACTGATCAAGTTAACAGTTATAAGCACAACGAAACTTGCTATTATATCAAGGGAGAAGTTGGGGAAGACTATGCCATTTGATTATAGCAGGGATGACACGCCTCCAACTTTGGGCAATAAACAAGTTCAGTAGTGACAAGCTCTTTACATCACTTGCATTTTTTTACTAAAATTCAGAAGTCCAGTGAATCTTCCCTTACTAAATGGTTGTTCTGGTCCATCACATCGTGTTGCCAAACCTAACCCCACAAGGTCAGTCTAATATTAATACCATTGCATTCACTAAGTGTTCTGAAAGTATGTTGCATATTACAGATTTGTAATGCAAATTTTACAAATTTTATTTAATTCTGCTGCTAAATCCTTACAAAACTGCGATACTAGTCGCTCTATAAGACAATTAGATTGTGAGGCAGAAGACCTATAGTCTATTTTTTATAGCGGTGCATATTTGCACCCACTCACAGGGGTGCCCTTTTAGCTCGGAAAGGTTCCTGATACCTGATTGGTCGGAAGTATTTTTGTCTGAACACCTTCATTGTTCTCGAATAATTACCAAGTAATGTGAATCGAAACTTATTTATTAACCTATATTTTTCAATATTAAACTTACCCGGTGATCATATAGCTGTCAGCTCTGCTGCCCGACAGAAAAACCTAAGGACGAAATACGCCAGCGATCGCTATACTGGTGGGGGTGTACATCAACAGCGCCATCTGTCGAGCAGGTACTCAAGTACTCCATGTCAACACAGAACCAATTTTCTCTCTGTCGTGCCACCGGCAAGACCTACTAAATACGCTGTTGTTTTCTGGATTGATTTTCACGTTATTTGGTGAAGTATTCATTTCTGGTTATTAGCTATCGCTGTGCAGAAGTTATCTTCAATACTTCCTTGCATTCTTTTGTTAGATTTTGGATTATTTGTTGATGACTTGGATAGATTTTGAATTCCCCCCTTTGACTAATTCAAGATGTCTGACCCTTCTCAAGTCCCCAAGTACAGGAAGTGTAGCGCTAGGGACTGTTCAAGGCGTCTTCCGAAGGCCTCTATCGATCCGCACACCATTTGTTCCAATTGTAGGGGTAAAGCCTGTCAATTGGAAGATCGATGTGAGGAATGCGTTGGGCTTTCGGAATTCGATTTTCAAGAATTCCTGAAATATGCACGTAGGCTAGAGAAGGATAGGATCAGGAGGAGTTCGTCTCGCTCAATTGATTTTTCCTCTCCCCATGCCCCACAACCTATTCCTTCCCCTGTAGTGGTTGCACCCGACCCCCCTGCTAGCTCTCATCAACCTTCGATGGCGGATATGATGCGTGCCATCCAGGCTCTAGGTGAGAGAGTCGAGTCATTGGCTAATGACCGCAATCAACTCATGGCTGACGTCAGGGAGTTGAAAGGTAAAAGTGCAGTGGGAAGTGAAGTGAGTGTTAGTGCAGTGAAAAGTGTCAGTGTTACGCATGAGGGTGCGTCTGTTCGTGCCTGTCGTCCTCCCAGTCCGGGACCTCTTGCAAGCTCCCAAGCCCAGGGGAGAAGCAATGTCGTACGACCAAAGGGTTCGACAGGCTTTAATCAGCGGACAGACGTTCCCTCCGTGGTTTCGGACGTATCTTGCCTAGATCGTCCCACCCACAAGAAGACGAGTGAGCCCGTTCATTCCTCGTCTGCGGAAGAGGTTTCACGCCAGAAACGCTGGACCAAGGTCTCACGGCCTCTTAAACGCAAGGTCCCTTCCGAGCAAGTCCAACGGCCCAGGTGTAGCCACTGGGTCAGTTCGGACTCGCTGCAGTCCTCCGACGACTGCACACCTCCTAAGAGAGGCAAAGTGGTACCGCAACAGGCAGTAACTCCGTCTGTTGCCGCACCCGCTGTTGTAGACCCTAAGTCACAACAGGCAGTAACTCCGTCTGTTGCCGCACCCGCTGTTGTAGACCCTAAGTGGTCTTTGCTGCAGTCTATGCAGACTCAGTTAGCTGCTGTTATGCAGGAGTATCGTGCGGAGAAGGTTGACGCTGCACCCGTTAGCCTACAACCTACCACGGTTGTGCGCCCAGCAGACGCTGAGGCTGCCTGCTCCCACACTCCAGCTGTGAGAGCTCCTCCACCCATGCGCAGTCGACCCTGCCAGACGCATGCTGACGTTCACAGACGCACGGAACCCTCCGTTGCCGTTCGTGAGCTACCACAACAACAGGAGGGTGGAGTTAAGCTGCCGTGTTTTGACGCGGTGCGTCAGCCTCCGCAACCCACGGTGGTCTCCGCTATCCTTCCACAGTCGGGAGTAGACGCTTTGCGCACCCACTCAGCTATGGTTGTTGCCAGTTCTCAGACTGACCAACAGTGGCATGACGTTGGGTCCAGTGCAGCCACGCATGCACCCGTGCTGCCGGTCTCAGCCGTCCAGCTTTTACCTACTCCGTTGCCTCTTCCTCCTCAACATTCAGACGTTGGACTCTCTGATGATGACGAAGCTGCACATCTTGACGACCAACACTCGGACATCGACGAACCCAAGACCACGCCTCCCTCCTTAGACTTTAGGAAAGTGCTTGCGCTGTTCAAGGATTTATATCCGGATCAGTTTGTGTCTGCAGCACCACGCTCGCCTCCCTCTGAGTTCGCTTTAGGCATGCAGTCAGCAGCACCTGCCTTTACGAAGCTCGTACTTGCTCGCTCGTCCAAGAGAGCTTTAAGGGTACTGGGAGAGTGGTTGCAGTCCAAAAAGCAACTTGGGAAGACATCCTTCATGTTTCCCCCGGCCAAGCTTGCTTCCAGATCTAGCGTCTGGTATGCCACGGGAGAAGTTCTCGGCTTGGGAGTTCCTGCCTCTGCCCAGGGCGACTTCTCAAGTCTGGTAGACTCTCCCCGCAGGCTGGCTATGAGACGCTCCAAGATTTGCTGGACTCCTTCGGATATGGACCATCTTATGAAGGGAGTTTTCCGTGCATTCGAAGTCTTTAACTTCTTGGACTGGTGTTTGGGAGCGTTGAGCAGGAAGACCTCCCCTTCTGATAAGGAAACTTCCATGCTCATTATGTCCTGCATGGACAAAGCCATACGGGATGGTTCTAGTGAGCTTGCGGCTTCTTTCGTGTCCGGGGTCCTCAAGAAGCGGGATCACCTTTGCTCCTTCTTGTCAGCTGGAGTCACCCCATGTCAAAAGTCGGAGCTTATGTTTGCTCCCCTCTCGAAGTGTCTCTTCCCTGAAGAGTTGATCAAGGAGATTGCCGCCTCCCTGATCCAGAAAGACACTCATGACCTGGTGGCGTCATCCGCACGCAAAGCCACCCCTTTGCCCTCCGTGCCTAGACCCAGGATGGACACTCCAGCCTCAAGGTTCATTCCGCCCTTTCGTGGCAGAGCCTCCAGCAGAGGAGGTGCTCGTGCCGGAAGTCAACGTGGGAGCAAGAAGAAGGGTTCCAAGTCCTCTAGAGGCAGAGTCTGACTGCCACCTTCTTCAGACAGCAGTGGGAGCCTGGCTCAAGAACTACTGGCAGGCCTGGGAGAACAGGGGCGCAGACGCACAGTCTGTGAAGTTACTCAGGGAGGGGTACAGGATTCCATTCTTGCGCAACCCCCCTCTAGCAACAACTCCCATCGACCTCTCTCCCAGGTACAGAGAGGAGGACAAGAGACAAGCTTTACAGCAAGAGGTGTCTCTCTTACTACAAAAGGGAGCGGTAGTCATAGTCCGGGACCATCAATCCCCGGGCTTCTACAACCGCCTCTTCTTAGTGCAGAAGAAGACAGGAGGGTGGAGACCGGTGCTAGACGTCAGTGCTCTGAATGTCTTTGTCACAAAGCAGACGTTCACCATGGAGACGACAAAGTCGGTTCTAGCATCGGTCAGGAAGGAAGACTGGATGGTCTCGTTAGACCTAAAGGACGCTTACTTTCACGTCCCCATCCACCCAGATTCCCAACCTTTTCTAAGGTTCGTTTTCGGGAAGGTTGTATACCAGTTCCAAGCCCTGTGCTTTGGCCTAAGCACGGCACCTCTAGTTTTTACCAAACTGATGAGGAATATTGCCAAATTCCTGCATTTAGCAAACATCAGAGCCTCCCTCTATTTGGACGACTGGCTTTTAAGAGCTGCGTCAAGTCGTCGCTGTCTGGAGAATCTACAGTGGACTCTAGATCTGACCAAGGAATTGGGTCTCCTGGTCAATATGGAAAAGTCCCAACTCGTCCCATCCCAAACTATAGTATACCTAGGAATGGAGATTCAGAGTCAAGCTTTTCGGGCTTTTCCGTCGGCCCCCAGAATCAGTCAAGCCCAAGAATGCATCCAGTCCATGCTGAAGAAGGACCGATGTTCAGTCAGACAGTGGATGAGTCTGATAGGGACGCTTTCATCACTGGACCAGTTCATCGCGTTAGGGAGACTCCACCTCCGCCCCCTTCAATTTCACTTAGCTGCTCACTGGAGAAAGGACAAGACGCTAGAAGCGGTCTCGGTTCCTATTTCCGAGAAGATGAAGTCTTCACTGACTTGGTGGAAGAACAACATTCTCCTCAGGGAGGGTCTGCCACTGGCTGTTCAGACCCCCGACCACCTTCTCTTCTCGGACGCATCGGACACGGGCTGGGGTGCGACATTGGACGGTCGGGAATGCTCGGGCACGTGGAATGCGGATCAAAGAACGTTGCACATCAACTGCAAGGAGCTACTGGCAGTTCATCTGGCCTTGAGAAGCTTCAGGTCCCTCCTTCTAGGCAAGGTGGTGGAGGTGAACTCCGACAACACCACAGCCTTGGCGTACATCTCCAAGCAAGGAGGGACTCATTCGATGACGTTGTACGAGATCGCAAGGGACCTCCTCACCTGGTCAAGAGATCGAAACGTATCCCTAGTAACGAGGTTCATTCAAGGCGACATGAATGTCATGGCAGACCGCCTCAGCCGGAAGGGTCAAATCATCCCAACAGAGTGGATCCTTCACAAGAATGTTTGCAACAGACTATGGGCCTTATGGGGTCAGCCTACCATAGATCTGTTCGCAACCTCGATGACCAAGAGGCTCCCAATTTATTGCTCACCGATTCCGGACCCAGCAGCAGTTCACATAGATGCCTTTCTTCTGGATTGGTCCCATCTAGACCTTTATGCGTTCCCCCCGTTCAAGATTGTCAACAGAGTACTGCAGAAGTTCGCCTCTCACGAAGGGACAAGGTTGACGTTGGTTGCTCCCCTCTGGCCCGCGAGAGAATGGTTCACCGAGGTACTGCAATGGCTAGTAGACGTTCCCAGAACACTTCCTCTAAGAGTGGACCTTCTGCGTCAGCCGCATGTAAAGAAGGTACACCCAAGCCTCCACGCTCTTCGTCTGACTGCCTTCAGACTATCGAAAGACTCTCGAGAGCTAGAGGCTTTTCGAAGGAGGCAGCCAGAGCGATTGCTAGAGCAAGGAGGACATCCACTCTCAAAGTCTACCAGTCGAAGTGGGAAGTCTTCCGAAGCTGGTGCAAGTCGAAATCAGTATCCTCAACCAGTACCTCTGTAACTCAAATAGCTGACTTCCTTTTATACCTAAGGAAGGAAAGATCCCTTTCAGCTCCCACGATCAAAGGTTACAGAAGCATGTTGGCAGCAGTCTTCCGTCACAGAGGCTTAGATCTTTCCAGCAACAAAGATCTACAGGACCTCCTTAAGTCTTTTGAGACCTCGAAGGAGCGTCGGTTGGCCACACCAGGTTGGAACTTAGACGTGGTACTAAGGTTCCTTATGTCAGCAAGGTTCGAACCACTTCAATCAGCCTCTTTTAAAGATCTCACTTTGAAGACTCTTTTCCTCGTCTGCTTAGCAACAGCTAAAAGAGTCAGTGAGATACACGCCTTCAGCAGGAACATTGGATTTACATCTGAAACGGCTACATGTTCCTTACAGCTTGGTTTTTTAGCCAAAAACGAACTTCCTTCTCGTCCTTGGCCCAAATCGTTCGATATTCCAAGCCTTGCTAGTTTGGTTGGAAATGAACAAGAAAGAGTACTATGCCCTGTAAGAGCTCTTAAGTACTATTTGAGACGTACTAAACCATTACGTGGTCAGTCAGAAGCTTTATGGTGCGCCATTAAGAAACCGTCTTTACCTATGTCGAAGAATGCAGTTTCTTATTATATCAGACTTTTGATTCGAGAAGCTCATTCCCATCTGAATGAGGAGGACCATGCTTTGCTGAAGGTAAGGACACATGAAGTTAGAGCTGTCGCAACTTCAGTGGCCTTCAAACAAAACAGATCTCTGCAGAGTGTAATGGATGCAACCTATTGGAGAAGAGAGTCAGTGTTCGCATCATTTTACCTTAAAGATGTCCAGTCTCTTTACGAGAACTGCTACACCCTGGGACCATTCGTAGCAGCGAGTGCAGTAGTGGGTGAGGGCTCAACCACTTCATTCCCCTAATCCCATAACCTTTTTAATCTTTCTCTTGAAATGTTTTTTATTGTTGTTTTTGGGTTGTCCGGAAGGCTAAGAAGCCTTTCGCATCCTGGTTGATTTGGCGGGTGGTCAAATTCTTTCTTGAGAAGCGCCTAGATTAGAGGTTTTGATGAGGTCCTTTAGTATGGGTTGCAACCCTTCATACTTCAGCTCCTATGAGTCGCTCAGCATCCTATGAGGATCGCGAGGCTCAGTAAGGAAGACGTACTGTACTTAAAAAGGCAGAGTAATTGTTCAAGTTGACTTCCTTACCAGGTACTTATTAATTTTATGTTTGTTATTTTGAATAACTGCTAAAATGAAATACAAAATACTTAGCTCTTAATGTTAACATATATGCTGGTCTCTACCCACCCCCCTGGGTGTGAATCAGCTATATGATCACCGGGTAAGTTTAATATTGAAAAATGTTATTTTCATTAGTAAAATAAATTTTTGAATATACTTACCCGGTGATCATAAATTAAAGGACCCACCCTTCCTCCCCAATAGAGACCCAGTGGGCCGAGGAGAAAATTGGTTCTGTGTTGACATGGAGTACTTGAGTACCTGCTCGACAGATGGCGCTGTTGATGTACACCCCCACCTGTATAGCGATCGCTGGCGTATTTCGTCCTTAGGTTTTTCTGTCGGGCAGCAGAGCTGACAGCTATATGATCACCGGGTAAGTATATTCAAAAATTTATTTTACTAATGAAAATAACATTTCTCCATCAGATATATGTTTTGTCAATAAACAATGTGAAAGAATAAATATATTATAAAGAATCGTCTAGGTAAGTCTAAATTTAATAACACAATCCGCCGAAGTCAACGACAGCAGCTTGTTTTCGGATGCACGCTTTGTAATACTGTATTGTAATTTTTCACATATTTTAACGCAAATTGGGATAAATGACACTCAGCATAATTTAAACATGTTATTATAAACTTTCTTTGAATACCAGAATTTACCAAAATCATGGAATTAATAAAACCCGATATTTGTGAAAACTTATGGAGAGGTAAAAGAACAGCCTGTAGCGGCCTGGCGGGAAAACGATCCCTTCTGACATGTAGACGCAGTTTTTTTTTTTTTTTTCGTAATATAGTTCGGCCTATTCCTTTCAGTTTAAATAGTCTTGTATTGTCTCTTTTCGTATTATTTTGCTTAGTATTTTCCCACATTCCTGTTCCTCACATAATATCTCTCTATTTTCCCCGATATCCCTTCTTTCATATAGGCCTATGTGATATCCGCACTACTATTCCTTATGTTTTGTACCTTACGTCAGTAAGCATGTAAATAATAATAACAACATAAATTTTATGCTGTGTAGAAAGTATAACCTATTCTGTAAACCTGAAATTAAGCATAGTATTTTTTCTTTATTCCCGCCTCTACACCATTTTAATGAGACTAGCACACGCTTCCCTTCAAGCCATCACTTTCGACAGAGGATAAGAAATAAGGAATCGTAGTGCGGATATCCCATTTATGAAAGAAGTGATATCGGGAAAATAGAGAGATATTATGTGAGGAACAGGAATGTGGGAAAATACTAAGCAAAATAATACGAAGAGAGACAATGCAAGACTATTTAAACTGAAAGGAATAGGCCGAACTATGTTACGAAAGAAAAAAAAAAAACTGGGTCTACGAGTCAGAAGGGATCGTTTTCCCGCCAGGCCGCTACAGGCTGTTATTTTACCTCCCCATAAGTTTTCACAAATATCGGGTTTTATTAATTCCATGATTTTGGTAAATTCTGGTATTCAAAGCGAGTTTATAATAACATGTTTAAATTATGCTGAGTGTCATTTATCCCAATTTGCGTTAAAATATGTGAAAAATTACAAAATTACAAAGCGTGCATCCGAAAACAAGCTACTGTCGTTGACTTCGGCGGATCGTGTTATTAAATTTAGACTTACCTAGACGATTCTTTATAATATATTTATTCTTTCACATTGTTTATTGACAAAACATATATCTGATGGAGAAATATAGGTTAATAAATAAGTTTCGATTCACATTACTTGGTAATTATTCGAGAACAATGAAGGTGTTCGGACAAAAATACTTCCGACCAATCAGGTATCAGGAACCTTTCCGAGCTAAAAGGGCACCCCTGTGAGTGGGTGCAAATATGCACCGCTATAAAAAATAGACTATAGTGGGTTGTTTTGATCCTAATATCCTCTCATTTCTTAAAGTAAGTTCTTCTAATCAGTCTCATATTACTTATGTGGATGGCGTGGCATATCGTATGATTCTATTAAACTCTGAGGTATCTGACAAAGTTTCATCTAAGAACGATCGATTTCATCATTTTTCAGACAACAGTGTATGCTGTTAGCTTGCAAGTTGGACCTCAAGCTCATCTCCCAATAACATTACAGGGGTTAATGTAAATCTAAAACCAAAACGAGTTGTCTGCGCATTCCTTCAATTATACCCTTTTCAAATACCTGTAGTAAACAAACCAAGAAACTAGCTGAATTTTACATAGCTTCTCTTGTCGTACAGGAATGTGAGAAAGAAAAAAACTCAGCGACTGACAATGAAAGTGAAGAAGTATCACCTTTTCAGTCGTTGTGTAACCATATTGCTGAGGTACACCCTACTAAATTGACGAACCTGGGTTCAATGATGATTGTAGATGTGCATATTTGGAGAAGCAGGAGGCCTATCATCCTTTGAAGGGTAATGGATCATATTTAACTTGGAATAGTTATATTCAGCTTAGAGCTTTTGCTCAGAGGTTATGCTTCAACTGAGAGGATTACAATTTAACCATAGAAGAAACCCTTTCTGGTACAACCCTGGACTATAAGTAGTGAGCTACCCTTAAATCCGCACTCTTTGCTGCTTTGGTGTATATGTAACAGTTCTTCCTATACTTAAACTGACGGCTCTGTCACTCACGGTTCAAAGGAAATGGCAACCCATTTGGCTGATGTGTTTGATAGTTAGCTGAGTAATGAGAAACTATCTTCTGTCTAAATAGGTATGCTGAAGGTAATAATCTGTTCCCCAGTTTGCAATTTGGCTTTTGCAAAGGCCTTGGAGTTTGTGATGCCCTTTTTAAAATTCTGAATACTGTCCAGAAATTTCTTGATTGTGGTCAGGAAGTTCATATGATTAGCCTTGATTTTAGTGTTGCCTTTGACCTTGATAATCATGAGGCCCTTTTTTTCAAACTCAAACAGTTTGGAGTAGTTGGGTCTTTTCTTGGCATTATTATTGAATTTTTAAGTAATAATCAAAGAGTAGTTGTTGATGGGCACTATAGTGAGTATAGGAATGGGATATCTGGTGTTCCTCAGGGTTGTGTTCTTGGCCCATTACTTTTCACACTAGATATACATTATATGTGGGTTGGCCTAGAAAACAAGCTTGTTGCATATGCAGATGATGCTACTCTCTTTACATCAATTCTGGCAGCTGTCAGCCATAGGACAAGAAAACTCTCAAACATTAGTCAATAAATACAGGGTTAAAATCTAAGCCAAGAAGATCAAACTCTGAAGGGATTAAAAAGAGGTCACATCTTTAGGCTGAAAGCACTGTATTTGATTTTAAATTTAAGTCAGGGACAGGCACTGGGATATAGGCTGACAGGTTCCACAAGGAAATGCTTACATGAAGGGATGAAATTTTTCTAACATACCAAAGTTCCTACTTTTGGGAAAAGCCTGACTTGTAACCTTGATTGCAGACAATGACCAAGTCTCTTGAAGGTGAATGGCAAGTCTGCCAACGGTGAAATGCGATGTTTGCAAAGTACTCTCTTTGTATTGGCCATGTGTAATTAACTCATGGCTACCCTATGAAATGAATCGTTAGTTCTGCGGATCATCCTTTCAAATCATAAGTTATTGTTTAAAGAAGCACAAGCTCCACTGCCATAAAATATATATAGATAAATAGATGTCAACATCATTCTCCTCAGTAGGACCAACTACAATAATATTGTTCCATCGCATTTACTAATAAATACACGACTGGTTGTGAATCAGTCCACGTCCCTAAGCCATGTGTGTTTTAAGCTGTGCATACAGATACATCAACTCCCTCTCTCTCAAGTAGTACAGTAATTACTTTTATGAACCTCTTCTGATGTTCATATTGCTACTTCTCTAGAAGCTCGGTTTATTGACGTTTACCCTGCAGAATATTCCAATTTTATTCCCTTTCAGAAGATTGCCCTTAGTAAAGTAAAGAAACAATCTAGCAGTTAATGGTAAGGAGCACCATCAGTTGCACATTATTCAGTTTTTCCGTCACTGCGGTTACATCAAGACATATCCTCTTTTCAGATTGTGATATGTTTACTGTATCGCGTTTCAAGTTGTCTTTCTTCCCTGCTAAATTTGTTAGCATTTTTGAACAGGGACTGCTCTGTGTTTTGAATAGCCATTGTGAGGTGTATAATGTCCATGGTTACTCTCTGGGAACATATGTCTGAAGTTGGGTATTTATGGGATTGATGAATACAATGCAAAGTGGTTAAGCTCCTACATTATAAACAGAACATCTGCCATTTAATTTTTATAATGACCTAAGAGAGCGAATAGTTGTTCATTACGGAGTTGATAATGATATGACACGCCAATACACACTTATCTGCTAAGTTAGTCGTGAGCATTTATAGATCTTATGTAACTTCTTGTTATTCTCAGAAGGGCAGCAGGCCTTCTCTTGTGAGCTGTAAGTCTCGCTTGCCTGCCCAGTTACTTACACTAACCTGACTTCCATAGTTGGGTTTAGTAGTCATAATCACAAAGTGTTTCTTCAGTAAGGGTTCTGAAAGTTCACTGCGCCTTACAGAGTCGATATCCTCTTGTAGGGTCTCAAATTTTTAGCTTAATTAATGCAAGTCTTTGCAATTTGTCTTAAATTGCTTTATTTTATTTTAAGCAAAGTATCAGGCATGCCTTTCCCTGTTAAAGGTATTAGACAATGTTCAAACAGTAATACCAATGTTAAGTCTAGTCTGTTGACTTGCATTTGATATGTGCTCCTTGTAGAAGGTCAGAGTGCAATTCAAGATGTTACCCTCTATATGATCTTTATAATAATTTAGGTGAAAGAATATCATAAGTTGGAACTAGAACTGAATGTAGGAATGCTAAGGCAAACAAGATTTATAATATTCCTGGAATTAGCTCCAAGCGAGACGTCATTTTAGATGGATTTGTGATCGTTTGGCCACATAGCCCTGCGCTGGAGCCTGAGTCTATTCAGTGCCTAAAGTCAGAATAACAAAATGTTTTTCACTTTCCAACCCATCACTTATATAGATTCCCTCCTCCCAATACTACCCATTTCTTGTAGCTAACACTTCTTGTTACAAAAAAATAACATGTATTACCGTGGATCTGTAGTTCCAAGGCTAATAAAATTCTATCTATATGTACAGTAATCAAAAGAATTTTCAAAAACTAGTTATGTGTACTATATAGGTTTATATGGAAGAATTCTTTTAAAATATTAAAGTAGTGTGTGTTGTATGGAAACAAAAAAATTATGCTTTATTCTTAGTTTTACTAAAAGTAAAACACTTTCACTAACATCACTGATTTGTACTTACAGGTTTAGAAGAAGAGATGAACTGATATACATTGAAACAAAATAACAATGCCTCAGAAGAATCTATTAGATTTAATTGATTTTGTACTAAATTTCTGAAGATTGGGTAGTGGTTGAAGCTGGCCATGGGAAGCACTGTATACCAGGTTGGTAGTAAGAATGTTCTAATAAACTTCCAATTCTAAGAAACTGCAATACATTTTTCAATCAGCAAAGGTAAAAAAGAAATTGCCAAGTACTCCTCTTAATCTATTTTCCTCAAATAAGACACTACAAACTTCTATAGCATAACAAACAGGGTTAGAAAAATAGTTCAATTCCCAAAAGCATATTGTTATTCAAAATGAAAATAAAAATGATTTAACATTAATCATAATATACTACATTCTATGAGAAGCCATACCAATGTCTTGACTCTTGACACTTTTATTCTAAGAACACTGACATTTTTAGAATAACACTTATGTGGGAAAACTATTTGGTTTACTCAAATGGTAAAAAAAAAAAGTTACAACTTTCACTAGAAGGAATAAGCCTGGCTTTTTTGTTCCCAAGCAATAAAAAAAAAACTTTACCAAATAATTATACCCTCCATAAGTCAGAGTTGAAACAAATAAACCAATTACCCCAAAAACAAATAGTTTGCCATGTTTAGTTCACATATGCTGCAAGTGTACATCATTTTGTCGATGAAAGGTATGGAAACGTATGTGTCATCGGTAGTCTTCGAAGTGGCCACCGTTATAACATTTATTGTTATTTACAAGAAATAAAGCTATAAAAAAAGAAGCTGCTGATGATCAATACATAGAAACATACCTTTCCTTTTTCTCTAAATCAAAACATAGTTGCTCATCCAATTAAAAATTTCAAAAGGTAAAATATATAGAAGTATATGGATAATACTTTTTTAATGTTTGTGAAAAAAATATATAAAAAATGTAATTTGTGCCTCATAGATATCAGTATCAAGGAGCAACGAATCATCAGCCTGGAATGAATGGCTGGAGAGACGTTGTAGTGGTAATGTGTAATTTACAGTCTGCAGTAACAACTCACTTCAAGTGGGTGATATCTGGCTGCCTCTTTTCATGTCCTAGAACAAATGTATACACTGAGAATTTAAATCAAGTTTATAACTTTTAATCCTCAACCTGACTTGGAGTTATACCCTATATAAAGACTTGTCCGTATCAAATACGAGAGGTCGTTCCATAAGCTTTTCTGGTAATTTATTACCGCCTTCAAATAGGATCATTTAGCCTAAATGGAAATTTAAGATATTGCTTTTAATTCTCATATCAGCATGTACAAAAAGACTGATACAAAAATCATATTTATTCAGGGTACCAAAATGTTTGATAGGCCCTTCATTTTTATTTTGGATTTTTTTTTTTATAACAACTATATTCTATAATGGAAACCTATACCAATAGCCCCTGGAAGAAAGCAACTGCTATATTTCTTTTATTCAATCATACAAGTATAATACTGTATTGCTGAGCTCAGAGACTTTTAAGTACGATTAAAAATATAACAATAAACTTGCTTTAATATTCACCTTACATATTGCAAATACAATATACAGGTACTGTCTAATATGTACAGTAAATAATGTCAAACTGAAAATCTTATATGATTTGCATCAGTCTTCAACATTGCAATTGTAGATAGCCATATTTAAATTACCAACTTAACATAGGTTTATAGTGTTCTAATTTACTGTTTGAGGTTGCTGAAGCACCATGAAAATGAGATATTATTTCATTAAACCAGAAAATACTGTAGTGCATAGAATTTATATTGCCTAAATAAATATATAAATTTCAAGCCCACATTGTGAGAGCTATTTCTCTATAAATTGTACGTTTCGTTCTTTACAGATGTCGACAGCCCTCCTGAAACCCAACTGTAATATTTACATTAACATTTTTAGTCCCCATACAGTTTTAGAACACTGTAAATCTACTGCTTATCTTTAGAACAGTGTGTATTTAGGGTAACGTCATAGCAGATTTTTTTTTTTCATTTTTCTTTTATGAGAAAAATATTGGATGGTTCATAATCTATAATTTACTACATTGCTATTCTAAGAAAAATATATATTGTATACACGTATATGTATTTATAGATATATCTATATCCATATATGCATCACCAGCAGGTATCCGAGTACTATCTGTTTTTGCTATACCAAATTTATCCTGCTTTAGATTTATTTATTTTATAGTTTTTAATGCAGTCCCACATGCTGTGTGTCCTTTCTCTGGTTATTTGCCTTTTAAAAATGTACATTTTACATTTCAACTGTCCTAAAAATACAGAAAATAACATTAAAAGTAGAGTCTCATTTAAGAGTTAAGCATCTTCAATGAATAGTGCTAAAATTTACCAGTTCACCTCAAAGGGAAATAACAATTATCCATATTTAATGATTCACGTTCAATATTTTGCCAAGATTTTTCTAAAAATTCTTTGATGATTTAAAAATGATGCATTACATTTCACAAGTATTTAAAAAAAAAATTCAGCACCATTTGAAAAAACATTACCTGATATTAACTCAGTGTAGTAAATTTAAATGTCATATAAAATTGTATTTTGCAAATTTTAAGGAAGCAAATTAGAATTATTTAAAAAAAAATCATGAATGAATTTCAGGTGGTGCTGCTTTAATTGCAGAAATTACATTATGGTAAGGAAAATAGCAACCATCATAATGTCCTGTAAAAGCAAATTGGTTAAATTTTAGCGAAAAAAGAAGAAAAAAAAAAAGTAACAAAATCTAACTGCCCACCACTTACAGCCAAAAGTGATAAACATAAACTTCTTATGTTCGCCTAAAATGATTCTCATCTCACCGGGAAGTCTCTGAATTCTGCAGTCTGTGTAAAATCAAGCGTATTGATTTCAATAACAAGAAAACTTGAAAGAATAAAATTATCCAATTATGGATGACATACTTTAAAACCCTTCATCTGTTATTTTTTTCAAACCTATAAGTAATTTGTACACCAATAAGAAAATGGCACAACACTTTTATCTATCATAAATCAGGCACACAAGTTAGCCTCTTATATCTACTAGTTACTGTAAGTACAATACGTAAAATAAAAACTAAATTTGACCACAATTTCTATAAAAAAGCATTTCCTTTCACAAAATCATAATTTCTGACACAATATAGACCCTGCTTAACAAATCACTTCTATGTAAAATAATTTGTACAGTTACTGTATATTATAAAATTAGTCAACGTTCCACATTTACAATAGAGACTGGCTTTATTCATCAGGAATATGACGAGATCGGCGAGTGGTCACAGCACCTACACCAGTCGTTCGTTTGGTTTCTTCCTCCCATCCACTTCGTGAGTGTAAGGTACGATCACAAGGTGGGTCATCGGGAAGGGTCCGAATCACTTTGTATAAGCTTTTTTCTTTTTTAATTGTATAATACTCAGTAATTTGTTTCTGTGAAGCTTTTTTCTTACTATGACTTGTATCCTTGTTTCTTTCAGTTTTGCTTCTCTCTGAAGCATCGCTCAAGATGGGTTCTGGACTAGTAACTCTACTTCTCGATTTGCGTGTTTTCAAACTTCTTCCGGGCTCTCTGTTTGAAGGGCTGTGTGATCTTTTCTTAAGCCCACCATTCTTTTTGCCAACGTGGTCACCCCGACTCGTGCCTCGGCTGGACAGCCTTGAGCTAGTTACTGTGGCGCTCTTGCTGACTTTGCCATCAGTAGATGTAGTTTTCCTCAACTCTGGGGGAGCAGATCTTGACAGTTTACCCTCCCCTCTAGACTTACTTTCCGACACAACTTCAAATGACCAAGACTTGGAAGAACTTTTGGTAGCCTTGGTAGCGTTCCTGAATTCCGAGGATGAATTTTTTCCCTCGGCAGAGGAAGTGCCGGACAAGATTTGATCCTCTTTGTTGCTGGAGCCGAGTATGGAATCCGGCTCTTTATCATGATTGGCATTGGAGCTGGTAATTTGCGACTGGCTGGATGTGTTGGAGTTGGTGGAGGAGTTCTTGGTGGTGCTAAGCTTGCCGATGGAAGAGCTTCGCGATTTCTTGAGAGAATTCTTGCTGGTAGAAGTGTCACTTGTGGCATCTGTGTTGGATGATGTTGGCGATGATGTAAGTGGCGAAACTTCGGTGCTTTTAACTGTCTTGTTTTTGGTGGGCAGTGTTGGTAGTCATCTGACAAGGGCAGCTTTCGTGGAACGGCTGGAGAGTGTGCTGGAGGTTCCTCGGCTGTAAATGCAACATAAGATTTATATCTGTGTTTCAACAGGAAAAATTTAAAATCCAGAAATGCAAAACATCTGCTGTGATCTAGTCAAAAGCAACAAGCAATACAATTAAAGTCTTTTTTAATATGTAATGCTAAAAAAACTTGCAAACAACATACTATAAAAATACTTAATGTACAGTATTTCCTGAAGGGCTCTGAAATATAACTAGATAAGAGACAAATGTCAAAATTCTATTATCGTACATTGAAGTGCAATACCATTAAAAGGTTGGGTGTGTTGATAAAATACAACAATGTATAGTAATTCATTAAGGCAATAAGTAATATCTAAAATTTAGAGGATAATGAAAAGAAGACTTGTATGCAGTAAAAGCGTTAAACATTATTTTACTGAAACACCAGTTTACTTTGTGCTTCTTGGATGAATAAAAAAAAATCTAAATTTGCTATACCTATTTTAAAAGTAATTTGCACCATCTTTAGTAATACTATTTTGAAAAAAAAAATCACATCCAATTGTAGGATTATTGGTGAAATGAATATAAAAACCAAACATGTTGGGGCAAAACTTTTCATACACAAAATCTTTGTACTGTACTAGAAAATTACTGTTTCATGATCTTTGGTTAAAAGATCTTTTGCCTGTGAGGGTTAACCATCTTTTCCCTTTACATTGTTTATTTTCAGTAATGTGTATTACATAGTGACTTCTGTACTACAGTGCAGTAATATCTAAATTACTTAACAATCTGGAAATATTTCAGGGAAGCATATACAGTAGTAGCTCTTTTCCATAGTTCTACTGGTTTTGTCATTACATTTACTATCAGATTATGAATTTGAAAGATTTTGATACTGTAATGAACTATTCATACTATGATGCTATACAGTACTTATCTTTCTCTAATCTGCTGAGTGAAGAGTGAGTGTAATGACTTGGAAGAAATTTAATGTTGAAGACACTAACATGTAGTGTTGACATTGGAATCTTTTGCTCACCAACTTTAAAGCACAGCTCATTATCATACTTTTCTTGATCTTGAAAGTTTTTGAGACCAGAAATACATCTCAAACCAGAAAACTGATGAGTCGGAAAAGGACCAACCAAAAGTATGTGACCTCTTGGACTTTAACCAAATGACCTACATCAGCTAAATGTGTCTTACTTGATGCTTAGAACAACTTACCAAATTTGTATGCATTCAAGATTATCGGGGAAAAAATTAACAATTTATGGACAATGATTAAGACAGGTTAACCATAAAATAAGCAGAGCTCTTATAATACAGATTTCTACAACTCTTCTGCCCACTATATCTTTGTAAATCGTCCCAGAGTTTAGAAATTTCTTATTAAGGGTAAATATACGAAACAAAAATTTTCTAAGACGTGTCTGTGAGCTTATTTTCTATGTAATTATAGTGATTTACATGTCATTTTGGAACTAAATCATTGTAATAAATAATTAATGTCGGTTCGGTTACGATTGCTCAACCTTATGTGGGGCACAGGCTCTAGCGTTGAAAGCCTGTCCTTCAAATATAAAGTAATAAAGTCTATGTTAATTTTTGTACCATGAAAGACTTCAATAAAATGGCTTTCCAATGATATACTGTATATTACTTCTAGGAACCTTCGTTGATATTCATATCGCTCTTCTCCTGAAGCTTGTTTATATTGATGTTTACCCCAATAAAAATATATTTTTAAAATTCCATTTTTGTTGGCATTCAAATAAGATTTTGAGCAGTAAAACATGGCCAAAAGATTTTTTTTTTTCGTACTCGGGAACTGAAAAGTACCTACCAATATAATTCTTTGATTAATGTGTAAGTTACGTTTTATGTGATAAAAGATTTACTTTTCAATGGGGAGCTGAATATTAGTCAAAACGATGAACTGAATATATATAGAAAATTTTTATACTAAGCCATACAATAATTGCTAATGGATATATTTTCTTAATAATATGCAAAAAAAAAAAAAAAAAAATGGGAAAAATTTCCATCTAAACATGCAATTTAATTCATTGTTATTTTTGGGTTTAATGTACTGTGTCCTCCAAGGACTTTCCTGTAATAGGCTAAAACAGGGAATACAATACAACATGAAATACCAAAGAATTGTTGTCTCCTCTTCCACCAATTTCCTTAAAGCTACTCCAGGAAGTTAATTTTTATAGCAGGAACAAGAGCCTTTGAGTTTATAGCATTACAGTCCATAGATATCAGGATTTTATTAATATCATTCCTGTTCGTCTCCTAATTCTGATTCCAGTTTTTCTGTTTGGACAAAAACAAAAAGCCTCTTCAAAGGGATGACCATCTTCATATTACAGCCTTAAGGCAAGGGGATACTAACCTCTCTCTGGTGTCTACCTTGCGGTTATACTTGCAGAGATCCACACACTCAGAAGGTAATGTTTCAATATCCAGACCAACAAGTCTCTTTCAACAGGGTTTCTGTATTCTAAGGACCTCCCTTATCAAGAAAGTTGATCCTCTCTCCATCCCAAAAACAGCCTCAGAAAATTGCTTCTATAATTTTTTTTTTTATATAAGAAATTTACAGGTTGATATGAGCATAGGGTGTTCATAAGACACAAAACAAGCATGTGGGGTACAGTACTTGACTCCCGCATTGCTCCTAAGAATGGTAATTTGATAGGAGAGGTAGACATCAACCAGGTCCTTCAGCAGATGGATAATGACAGGTGCTGTATCTAGTTTCTTTTCCGAAGATTTCCCTTATGAGGTTTTTTTCAGAAGAGTTTTTCTTCTCACCTATACATGCATGATTGAATTGTTTTCTTGGTTGTAGACATCTGACCGTGATAGTACACGAGTCAACTCTGTTATTGCTCTGATATTAGTTCTTGGAGACCACACAGCATATTAATCCCCAAAAAGTGGTTTTGACAAAGGGAAAACATTTTTGGGAAGGTGATGTGTGGTCTCCAAAACCCCACCTCCTCCCTAGCCTCATTTAGGGAAGAGGGAGAATTAATTCTCATTTTGAGTACGCTAGATGGCAGTTGGCCGCAAGTTAGTGCGCAAGTAGCATTGTCTCCTGGAGTAGCGATAGTTCTCATTGACGATGTTTCATCATTGGATGTGCTGTGCAAAATTAAGTAGCGCATGAACTTGCTGGTCTCTCTTATACACACTGAATCAATGCTTTGCATGTTAAAATGCTAGCCCTAGAGGAGGGAAGACTAATATTTCATTCGTATTTTATGCCGTATTGGATTCCCTGTCCTAAACTTTTGCAGGAAAGTTCTCGGAGACCACACAGCACCTCCCTAAAATTGGATTTGCCCTCATCAAAATCACTTTTATGGCATCTACTAGGCAGTAAAGCCCTAGATAAATTATGGACAAATTTCTAGTGATTACACATTGGTCAGAAAGCAAAAATAAAAATGAATCACTTCTAAAAAGTTGGCCTTTCTGAAGCGCTTGCCATAACTTCTTCGCTTCTTCTACTCGATAGAACACAATAGGAAAATCACCATTATTCTTATTACCTACTTAACAGCCTAACTCATTGAAAATCATCACTAGCATTACCTTTCCCATCGCAATTTAACACAATGTGGTACCTTCATCACTAATGTGTTTCAATGAATACTTTTTTTGACATAAAATAAAATCAATAGAGTTGGCCCCTGCAAGGATTTAAATCCCTTTTATAAAATGATGAAATACAATTTCCAAGTAGTAATATACATGCAGCATATATAACCTACATATCCTCCTGAATGCAGTGAGTACTATAAATTATCTCTACTTAGAGCACTTAAATTATTGTAAAGACTATGTGAATACAAATATTGTACTGTACTGTATACTGTAAATATAAAAGAAATTGTAAACACTGGATACTAACCCCACAACCATAACATTATCTTTTCATAATACATGTCAGTAGTTATTCAAGATAATTTATTGCTTTCATTTTATAACCTGAAAGAAAAACTATAAACAAAATTAATTTAAATATAATAAACAAATAACAGATACATATAAATACAGTAAGTTCCCGCTCTTGTTTTTTTATGAATTCTTAAACTAAGAGCTAAAATAATTATTAAAACCAGTTAAATGCAATCAATAAAAACAAATTTATACAATAAAAAAAATCATTATTTTAATCTCAAAGACACTGATAAAGAATCAGACAGACACCATTCTGTAAAAAGTCAAGGTTGAGATAATCCATAAATCTAACTCAGTAAGTACCTTATTTATTATAAAAAAAGAAAAAAAAAATGGAAGGCATAGCTGGGCATATTTAATGCTCTCAATTTTCATCCCAAATATTTTTTTTAGTAAAATATTAAACGAAAAAAAAAAAGTTGCATGTACTATCATAAAATACTCTATCTTTTTCTTTTTACCTGGATGTACAATATTCATATTCAGTATAAAGGCAAAAGCAGTCATATCCACACTATGTAAGTGTTTATCATAGTCTAGAAATTGTTATTAGTCTTGAAATGTGAAATGCCACTACTGTATTCCTCTTATTGACCATCCCATAATTTTAGCATTTGCCTGAGTGTTTCCTGGTCTTAATATACACACCCATGGAGCGTGTAGTATAACTACTTTTATTGGATAAGCAGGAGCTGTAAAGCCCTGTCCACACGATAGAGCATGCCTGACGGGCAAACAGTGATACCAGACCACAATATTTAGTGAGTGAAAATTGTGTTGATGATGTTAGAAGCGAGAAAACTAAAGGCAGGGATCTGGCAACACTGTATGATGCCAGATCCTTGTCTGTGGTTTTCCCGCTTCTGATGTTATTAACCCTCATTCTTACTAACTGTTGTGGTCTGGTATCAATGTTTGCCCGTTGAGCATGCTCGATCGTGTGGACAGGGCTTAAGACTGCAGGCCCAAGAAAACTGCTAATAATTCCAAAATATTGGTGATGGGATTTTGTTGGATCACAAGCATAACTTTTACCAGGCATCTGTAAAAACATTTCGTAAATAATTTTCGTTACGAAATCTCCATGAAAATCACCTTCCCAAAGAATGAGGTCCAGCTATGTTTTTCATAGCCAGACACTTGAAATGACCTAAGTGTCCGATATGATATACAGGTTGCCATAGAAAAATTTGACTAACCCTTTAGAAATTGTAATGATTCCCTAACTTTCCTTGCTGACATGCATTGACTGAAGTCATGCTAGCTTCAGGTATACTGTAATCCAAAATGACCCATTCAAGGCAGGTACTTATCCTAATACAAAATCTTCTTTACTAATGTACACTATCACCACTACGGCTACGTCAAAGATGCTAAACTATGGCGAGACTTCGTATCATATCTTCTACAGAGGAAAACATCACTTAAGAGACCACAATCCTTGGCCAAGACAAAGCAACCTTCCTATCCTAATATTGGACTCTGCACCCTACCTGGGAAGCCCTTGGTGGCCACATAGGCCTGGGACATTTTTAATATGTTATTTTTATTAGTAAAATAAATTTTTGAATATACTTACCCGATAATCATGTAGCTGTCAACTCCGTTGCCCGACAGAATTCTATGGAGGGATACGCCAGCTATCACAATACTAGAAGGGGGTGTACTTACCAGCGCCACCTGTGGCCAGGTACTATAGTACTTCTTGTTGACACCTCCTCAATTTTTCCTCGGTCCACTGGTTCTCTATGGGGAGGAAGGGAGGGTCGATTAAATCATGATTATCGGGTAAGTATATTCAAAAATTTATTTTACTAATAAAAATAACATTTTTCAATATTAAACTTACCCGATAATCATGTAGCTGATTCACACCCAGGGGGGTGGGTGAAAAACCAGTGTACAAGACTAAAGGATAGCTAAGTATCCCGTATTTCATATAATCAGTTATCCACAATAACAATGAAATAATAAGTACCTGGTAAGGAAGTCGACTTGAACCGTTACTCTGCCTTTAATAAGATCGTCTTCCTTACTGAGCGCAGCGTTCCTCTTGGGAGGCTGAATCAACTCAAAGGTGCTAAAGTATACAGGGCTGCAACCCATACTAAAGGACCTCATCACAACCTTTAACCTCGGCGCTTCTCAAGAAAGAATTGACCACCCGCCAAATCAACAAGGATGTGGAAGGCTTCTTAGCCGACCGTACAACCCATAAAAAGTATTCAAGAGAAAGGTTAAAAGGTTATGGGATTATGGGAATGTAGTGGCTGAGCCCTCGCCTACTACTGCATTCGTTGCTACGAATGGTCCCAGGGTGTAGCAGTACTCGTAAAGAGACTGGACATCTTTGAGATAGAATGATGCGAACACTGACTTGCTTCTCCAATAGGTTGCATCCATAACACTCTGCAGAGAATGGCTCTGTTTGAAGGCCACTGAAGTAGCCACAGCTCCCACTTCATGTGTCCTTACCTTCAGCAAAGCAAGGTCTTCTTCCTTCAGATGAGAATGTGTTTCTCTAATCAGAAGCCTGAATAGTAAGAAACTGAGTTCTTAGAACTTGGAAAAGAAGGTTTCTTGATAGCACACTATAAGGCTTCTGATTGTCCTTGTAAAGGTTAAGACCTTTTTAGATAGTACCTAAGAGCTCTAACTGGGCAAAGTACTCTCTTCAGATCATTCCCCACCAAGTTGGACAGGCTTGGGATCTCGAACGACTTAGGCCAAGGACGTGAAGGAAGCTCGTTTAGCAAAAACCGAGCTGCAAGGAACATGTAGCCGTTTCAGATGTGAAAACAATGATCCTGCTGAAGGCGTGGATCTCACTTACTCTTTTAGCTGTTGTCAAGCACACGAGGAAAAGAGTTTTTAATGTGAGGTCCTAAAAAGAGGCTGATTGGAGAGGTTCAAATCTTGATGACATAAGGAACCTTAGGACCACGTCTAGATTCCAGCCTGGAGTGGACAACCGACGTTCCTTTGAGGTCTCAAAAGACCTAGGGAGGTCCTGTAGATCTTTGTTGGTGGAAAGATCCAAGCCTCTGTGGCGGAAAACCGCTGCCAACCTACTTCTGTAACCCTTGATCGTAGGAGCTGAAAGGGATCTTACTTTCCTTAGATATAACAGGAAGTCAGCAATCTGGGTTACAGTGGTACTGGTTGAGGAAACTGCATTGGTCTTGTACCAGCTACGGAAGACTTCCCCTTGAGACTGATAGATTCTGAGAGTGGATGTTCTCCTTGCTTTGGCAATCGCTCTGGCTGCCTCCTTCGAAAAGCCCCTAGCTCTTGAGAGTCTTTCGAAAGTCTGAAGGCAGTCAGACGAAGAGCGTGGAGGATTGGGTGTACCTTCTTTACGTGAGGTAGACTTAGAAGGTTCACTCCTAGAGGAAGAGTCCTGGGAATGTCGACCAGTCATTGCAGTACCTCTAAGAACCATTCTCTCGCGGGCCAGAGCGGAGCCAACCAACGTCAGCCGTGTCCCTTTGTGAGAGGAGAACTTCTGAAGTACCCTGTTGACAATCTTGAACGGCGGGAATGCATACAGGTCGAGATGGAACCAATCCAGCAGAAAAGCATCCACGTGAACTGCTGCTGGGTCTGGAATCGGAGAACAATACAACAGGAGTCTCTAGGTTATCGAGGTAGTGAACAGATCTATGGTTGGCTGACCCCACAGGGCCCAAAGTCTGCTGCAAACATTCTTGAGAAGGGTCCACTCTGTGGGGATGACCTGACCCTTCCGTCTGAGGTGATCTGCCATGACATTCATACCGCCCTGAATGAACCTCGTTACCAGTTAGCTTTCGATCTTTAGACCAGATGAGTAGGTCCCTTGCGATCTAGAACAACTTCCACGAAAGAGTCCCTCCCTGCTTGAAGATGTAAGCCAGGGCTGTGGTGTTGTCAGAGTCCACCTCCACCACTTAGTTAAGCTGGAGGGACTTGAAGTTTATCAAGGCCAGAATAACCGCCAACAACTCCTTGCAATTGATGTGAAGTGTCCTTAGCTCCTGATTCCATGTTCCCGAGCATTCTTGTCCGTCCAAAGTCGCACCCCAGCCCGTGTCTGATGCGTCCGAGAGGAGACGGCGGTCGTGTTTCTGAACAGCCAAAGGTAGACTTCCTTGAGAAGAAAGCTGTTCTTACACCACGCGAGAGAAGACCTCCTCTCTTCGGAAACAGGAACTGAGACCGTCTCTAGCGTCATGTCCTTTATCCAGTGAGCAGCTAGATGATACTGAAGGGGGGGGAGGTGGAGTCTCCCTAACACGATGAACAGGGCCAGCGATGAAAGTGTCCCTGTTAGACTCATCCACTACCTGACTGAGCATCGGTTCCTTCTCAGCATGCTCTGGATGCATTCTAGGGCTTGGAAGATCCTTGGGGCTGACGGAAAAGTCCGAAAAGCTCGACTCTGAAGATCCATACCCAAGGAGACAATGGTCTGGGATGGAACGAGCTGAGACTCCTCAAAATTGACCAGGAGGCCCAGTTCCTTGGTCAGATCCATAGTCCATTTGAAAATCTCCAGACAGCGACGACTTGTGGGAGCTCTTAAAAGCCAGTCGTCTGACGGAGCCGGACACAAGATCATGGTACTGCTGCACAGTCTGTGAACTGTCAATCATGGGCAAGCGAGGAAGTACAGTGACAACCCGAATCTGTCTAGACTGTCTGGGTCGTACAGACAACTCCTTATCGGGTTGCTGAGGTTGCCGCACTGCGTCACAACAAGTCACTTCTGTTGGTTGTTGAACGTCTTCCCCGTGACACATTGACTCCGTAAACAAAAAATCCTCTAACAAGGACTAAGCTTGGACTGCATGTCTTGCAACACAGCTCAAGGTCTATGGGAGCAGGTGTGGTAACAGACGGGATTAGCGACTGAAGTGGAACCATTACCTTCCCTGGAAGCATGTTATGCTTAAATAAAAGTCCATAGGAGGCTATGCAGCTAAAGGCTCCCTCCAAATGACAGAGTCCTCAAGGGAATATCAGAAGGAGGGAGAAAAGAACTTTCTCATCTACAGGGACCATATCCTAGAAAAGCTAAGTTCTCTCAGTGAGGGTTCACTGGTGCAAAAGCAGCAGACTAGAAGGCAACGTTATGAAACTGCTTGACAGTCTAGTGAGTTGGCAACAACCAAAGATGTGTGACTGAGAAGCATGCGGTAAGGTATGCAGAGCATGTTGTATGCAGAGTATGGTGTATGCAGAGCATGCTGTATGTAGAGCATGTTGTATGCAGAGCATGCTGAATGCAGAGCATGCTGTATGCAGAGCATGTTGTATGCAGAGCATGCTGAATGCAGAGCATGCTGTATGCAGAGCATGTTGTATGCAGAGCATGCTGTATGCAGAGCATGCTGTATGTAGAGCATGTTGTATGCAGAGCATGCTGAATGCAGAGCATGCTGTATGCAGAGCATGTAGTATGCAGAGCATGCTGTAAGCAGAGCATGCTGTATGTAGAGCATGCTGAAAGGTAAGCAGAGCGTGTGCATGGCGTTTAACATTTCTCAGAAATTCCATGACCAGTGCTAGAGTGCTTTATGCATGCTTGCATGGGGTTTTAATATCAACATAATATTTACCTTACATTCATAACTCATGATTCATATTTTTGCCATATTTTGCGATATTGTTAAAAATATATTGCAAGGAATACAAATATATTTTTATAAGTAATACAAATAACCTCCATTATCATAAGGTTTGAAAATGGAGGTAAGGTATGCTGAACAGCAGAGTCAGAACGAGCTGGAACAACAATAGTTGTGGTTTCCTCTTCAAGACTCCGTTGAGGGAACACCTGAGGCTCAGTCTGCAAAGGCTGATCAAAGGAAGTAGCAGAAGGTAGGCGCATGGGTGGAGGAGGCTGACTCCTGGCATGAGTGGCTGAACTCAAGGGTTGCGCTTGCTGAGTGGTTGGCGGATGCGCAGTAGCAAGTTCCTGAGGAACGAGTTGAGGTTCCTGCGGTGTGAGCTGAGAGCGAAAAGGTAGTGGCTGCACAGAACGCAGTAAAAATCTCGCAAGTTGAGGCTCCTGAGGCGCAAGGCTAAGGTGTTAAGGTGCTTGCCTTGAGGAGGGTTGAGCTCGCTGCAGCGAGAGCTGAGGAGACTGACTCATGGATGGGAGAGGTTGTACCTCAAGCGAGTGTTGCCTCACTGGTGGAACAGCAAGTGGAAGCGGAGGAAGAGAGGTATAAGCCTCCTGTTCCCATTGCTGCGGTTGCCTTAAGGAAGGCGGAGGGAGCTGCACACCACTGGGATCAGTAAACTCATAACGTGGCTCAACATCGTACGCCTGGCAGGTGGTACTGCGGTCAGGCGGAGCGAGCGCAGGCGGAGCGAGCGCAGGCGGAGGGAGCGCAGGCGGAGCGAGCGCAGGCGGAGCAAGCGCAGGCGGAGCGAGCGCAGGCGGAGGCGCAACCTTCTCAGCCCGACACTCACGCATCAAGACCGAAAGTTGTGACTGCATGGACTGCAGTAGAGTCAACTTGGGGTCGGCAGACACTAAGGTCTGCTGAGGTAAAGCCTTAACAGCAGAGATCTGTTGCGGCAGAACCTTACTCCTCTTAGGCGGAGTGCATTCAACTGATGACTGAGGAGAGTCAGAGCTAACCCAATGACTGCATCCGGGTTGTTGAACTCTAACTTCGTACGTCTGGCATAGGTCTGGACTTTACGTTTAAGAGGTCTTGAGACCTAAGACCAGCGTTTTCTCCCCTAAATTTCTTCTGCAGACGAGCAAAATAAGGGCTCAATCGTCTGCGGGTGGGAGTGACGGTCTCGGTAAGACACGCCCACAACCACCGAGGATACTTCTGTGCGCCGATCAAGGCCTGCTGAACCCTTTTGTCCTTCGACATTGCTTCTCCCCTGGGCTTGGGAGCTTGCAAGAGGTCCCGGACTGGGAGGACGACTGGCGCGCACAGAAGTACCCTCACGCACAACACTGACACACTTTGCGCTAATCACTTATCACTTTGATTTTCTGTTTGCACTTATTTCACTGAACTCGAAACTTTAAGTGGTTTGTACCTGAAACACGCAATTCTATCCTTTCTCAAAAGTTAGTAATTGCGAAAACAGAATTACAATGTAACAGAAAAATCTAATGAAAGATAAATAATTCAGTGGCTGGAAAGAGACTAAACACTAGATCACTCTAGAAACGTTTACCTTCTTCCCCTAAAGAGACTAGGGAGAAGAGCAAAAACGATAACAACGTTACTCGCTTGAATGAAACGTTTATCCTCCTCTTTCTCCCTCCGTCTCTATCTCTCTCTCTCTCTCTCTCTCTTGACTTAGAACCTGAGAGAAGAGCCCAATCATATATATCGTTAAAACATATTATTGTTAAAGGAAAAAACTGAAATATTTCCCAAAATGAAAAGTTCCTTTATTAGGATTAAAACCATTAAGTTAAGAAAGAATGAACAAAACGCTAGACACGGTTACTCTTACTGCAACGTGAAACCGTGAAAAATCTTTCTCTATCGTAACGATAGAGCGCAAGTTGAACGTTCTGAACGTCAACAACTGCAGAGACAAAACAAAACGTTAGTTCAACTTTGAAAACAGTACTAGACTATCAAAGAAATTCTTTCAAAGACATTAAAATAGCATAATATGTTAACAGGTAAAACCGAAATGACGGGCTCAATGTTAATTAACTTCGGTACCAAGAAAAGACCGCCTACTATTAGGAAGGTCGAATATAAACAAATATAAAAATTAATTTTAATAAGTTTATAATAAAAGGAAGTTAATCGAAGAGGCCTATAAGCGGCGGAGAGAAATAAAATAAATCTATAACTTTTGTTAAGCAAAATTAAGAAAGAGAGTCTATACTCTCTTAGACACCAACACTTCCGTCTAAGGGAAGGGTCGGCCATTTAAAGGTGAAAGAGAGTTCATACTCTCTTCGTCACCATAATTAATCAAATTAATTCCAAAAGCTAACTAAGCTAATATAGAAGTTTCCAGTAAAGCGACAGCCGAAATCAAAGAGAAATACTTCACCAAAGTCGTGAAAATACTCCAAGAACATAAGCGTATCCCAGAACGTCTTGCCGGAAGCACGACAGAGGAAAAATTGAGGAGGTGTCAACAAGAAGTACTATAGTACCTGGCCACAGGTGGCGCTGGTAAGTACACCCCCTTCTAGTATTGTGATAGCTGGCGTATCCCTCCATAGAATTCTGTCGGGCAACGGAGTTGACAGCTACATGATTATCGGGTAAGTTTAATATTGAAAAATCCTTCACAGGTCTCAAGAAAGAGATCTGTTTTCCCTTTAAATTACATTCCTATCTCTCCCAAGATCTAATTACTTTTTTTCAGTCACAAGGTACGTCATTTGGTAAAATTTCTGTAATCTCATACAAAAAGTCCTTAACTTACAAACTTAATAGGTTCCATGAAGCTGTTTGCAAGTCAAATTGTTTGCGTTAAATTTTGGCCTAAGGTAAGCTTCAACTAACTCACATTCCTACAATTTTCAGCTGCAAAAGTCAATAAATCGTCCCGTTTCATATTGCAAATGTCATTTTGCTTAGTGCATCAAATTATATAAAGTTGATTCATCACTTTTGATACAATATCTTTGGATTTATGATTTCAGTTGGATTTATGTTTGTAAAGTTGAGGATCTGTAATGCATATTTTAGCATACAGTAATCCTCATCATAAAAAAAAAAGAAAAAAAAAAAAAAAAAAAAAAAAAAACCACATATCCTTCTCAGAGTTAATGATAAAATACAGTACAAGTTTTGAAGTTTTCTTCCTCTCCTGCTGTAATTATCAGATTAGCCTAAGATAATGCCAGCATAGAAAAATCACAAACCATATTCCAGACACACTATAAATTACAGTTCTGTATATAGTATGTAAAATATGCAAATGTTTATCAGAAAAAAAAATACTACGATCATAATGAATAAATAACCACCAGAATGTAATTTACTGTTAGATAAAAAGTACTGTACTGTCATATTCAAGTTTGTGTGATTTTTTACTCTAATAAAAAGAAATAATAATACCAAACCACTACCAGAATACCAATTACGTCAGTGTCAATTGCATTTTGAAAGCCATTTAGCACTGAGCGCAAGTGGCTTTAATAATAATCAAATACCAAGTGTAAGTAGAAAATGATGTAGAAACGTTAAGAAGCAATATAAACGTAAAGTAGGTCCTCGGGTTACAGCAGTCTTGTTTAAAGGCTTTAAAGGCCACTCATGAATGGCAGAGGCAAGGGACAGTAACACTGCTCTATCAAGTAGGACAATACCATAGAGACTGACCATATTACATAAGATCAGCGCCAAAGCCTCCTCTCCACCTAAGCTAGGATCAAGGAGGGCCAGGAAGTGGCTGCTGATGACTCAGCAGACAGACCTATATGCTCCCCCAAATCCCCCATCTTTAGCTCACAAGGATGACATTTCATGGATACTACGTATTTCAGATGAGATATTAAGAAAATTGGTTTTAACCTTCATCGTTGCAATTGCTTGACTAGTTCGCACAAGTGTAGAAGACCCATATCTCATTTTGGTGGCGGAAGAAAATGTCAGAGTCCCTCAGTTGCCATTCCTGCATAATTCTGCCTTTTGCATACACGGTTATGGATTGTCATTTTCTCTGTGCCTATTTGGTAACATTTCACGTAACCTTTTGTTCTTCGTAACTGATTTTGAGTGTAAGGTAGACGATGCTGGTAGTGCATCAAAGGAAAGGAAAGCCATCACCTGAATAGAGATAGGATAATAGAAAGAACACCAATAAACATTGGCTGAGTCCTCAAACTTGGCCATTCAACTGTCGCTACAATTAACAAGGATGAAGATCGTATCCTTGATCACATGAAGGGATCTGCTCCAATGAAATTGACAGTGATGACAAAGCAGTTTAATGGTCTCATTATTAAGGTGGATATATTGTTACTGCTCTGGTCGGAAGGACAGTCAAGAGCATGTCCCAGTGAGCCTAATGGTAATTCAGGTAAAAGATTAAAGATTGTTTGACAGAAGAAAAAAAAGAGAAACAGAGTTATGATTAAAAGTTTGTGGCCAATAGGGGTTGGTTCATGTTGTTTAAAGAAGCATGAAAATTATCATAAATTTCAAGGCAAGTGGGCATCCTAATTAGTTACGTTGCTAAACAGGTTTTTTTTAATGTGGATGAGACAGGTTCATTTGGGAGACGTATCCCAAATCACCAAGGAGAAGATAGGACCAGGCCATAAATCAGGTAATGTTGCTGATGACTAAAAGCTGAAGCCCTTGCTTGTGTATCAGGCTGTAAATCTTAGGCCATTTGGAAGGGTTAAGAGATCAAACAAGAAGCCTTGGGTGACAATTATATGTCCTTGAAGATTGGTTAACTCACTTTTTTGTACCTGAACTGGAGTGGTATTGTGCTTACAAGGGTTTGACTTTTAAAGTGTTATTAGTGCTATACAATGCCCATGGTCACCCTGCAACCTTGGATGACTTTAATTCAAATATCAAGGTGGTTTACTTTCCCCCTAATACCACTCTCCTTTTGCAGCCTCTGGAACAAATGCCTTTGCCTCTTTCCTTTGAAGGATATTTCCTATGGACTTGGAAGAAACTGGAAACAATCCATACTGTACTTGACTCTGAAGGACTTTTATAAGTCCTACAACATTATTTCAGCTATGAATAACATTGGTGATGCTTGGGCTGATTTGAAGCAAGTAGGCAAACTTCATTGGTATGGAAAACATTGTCCCCAATTTGTGCATGATTTCCATGGCTTTGAAGAGACAATTGATGTCACCAAAAAGGTTGTTGCCCAGAGTGTTTAATTTTGGGGTGAATGCTGATGATGTTACAGTTACTGGTATCTCTAAGAGAGGAGTTATCTTGTGATGACATCTTTCAATATGAGCAGCAGATAAGTGAAGAAGAGGAAGAGACACAAGCACTAGAGCCTAAAAGATTTACAACCAAGACCATGTCAGAAGGTTTCGCACTGATACACCAAGGATTGGCGAAGTTTGACGCTGAGGACCCCAACACTGCGAGTTACAATAAAATCTAGTGAGGGTTTATTGATTTGCTGGTGGGTTACAAGTGGATCTTGGATGAGAAGAGGAATGTAAATTTCCAGGCCAGACTGGAAAGGTACTTGAAGAAGGTAGAGTCCTTAAACAAATCTAGTACTATCTACCTCCTTCAGCTCTTTCCTGCATTTCTGACTCACCTACCCAAGTATCTCCAGCACCTTCAGCAGGTTCTCCCTCTCTGCAGCTTCCTCTTCCCATTAAACTGGTCTCTCCACCCTTTGCATCACCCCTTCCAGTGTGCAAGCCAAACACAGTAGTACAAGTAAGGAGTTGTAATATTTTTACAGTTTCCTAGTATTCTACAGTACTGTATATTTATGTATATTTTTTTCAGTTGTAGTTATGTTCCATGTCATTAACATTTTTATGTCCTAGATTATCACGACTATACTGTTTACGTACAGTAATGCATCTAAGTGTGTTCCGACTTACTTAGAAATCACTTATGCCAATTAACGGATCTCCGTCATAAACCGAGAACCTACTGTGGTTAGAAGAGAGCTTAAGAATCAAGTCCACTACTTATAAGTCAAGAAATGGCAATGCCATATATACTAAAATAATTTTTTTTTTTTTCTAATTGGGGCTTATTTTCCGTATCTAAGTACTACAGTACTTAGATTGTTTTAAGCAGTCACTCAAAACATAGTATATCTGTTCTTACTCTGTAAATACGGGAAGTATAAATAAAAGTAATATGCATTCATAATTTGTATGAACACCCAAGTTGCTTTTTCCTTGTACAGTATACCAAGTTCTCTATGGTAGTTAATCTGCCCCATTTAGGTCACACCAATTCTGTAGAAATTAATCCAAACGTAACAAAAATAAGAAGTTAAAAAATCAGTTAAGACTTACTTCTTTTCCTCAAGGCAATTTTTGTATATGTAGTCAATGGCATTTAGCAAGAAAATTACCTTACTCAGCCCAAGTCTAAAGAGAGGAAGAAAGAATGGATGTAAGTTATGAAAGAACACAATGGGGCATAACCCAGTAGGAATGTCACACCAACTTCAAAAAGGAAAGGTTACAGAAATCAAGAAAAAGTTATGAACAATTGAAGAATTTTGGTAAGTTTCAAGGTACAGCAGACATTTCTTTGATTAAAGTATTTCTGAACTTCAAGTTTAACCAAGCATGCCAAATTTTGATCCTTACAATACTACTCAGTTATTTGTTTTGCAAATAATGTAAAAGCCATTACAATACTGTACCAGTTACAGTACACATTTCCATTATTCATAATAGATGAATATTTCCTTATGAAAGATAAAATTCTTTTTACTTGACAAACGCAATTGTTATAATACTATTTTGGCTTCATCAAAGCTTGTAAAGAATCTCAATATATTTCAAAGAATAATGCTGTGTATCAGTAGAATTCTCAAACATGAACCCCTTAAATAGGTCACGCATTGCACATCTTTATTTCTACTTAACGACAATGAGTCCTATCTATATACACTATCAAAGTCCTTTCTACTGTACATACTGTACAACTAAACCAAACGCACTAGTAAACACATGGATAATCTGAGTCACCTCCTTTCCATATCTTACATCAAAGGGTTTACCTACTATCTAAATTCTGACCTAAAATTAACCGCATGTGTACAACTAAATACTAATTGGAAGATCTTTAATAATACTTCAACTTATGCTTACTAATTTTAAACAAGCAATTAAAATCGTCTGTCGTCTACTAATAATACATACCAAGCACCTGGTAGAATTACTTATTAGGAAAAAGACATATTCAAATGACGGCATGTTAGAAATTATGGTCGGTAACCCGAGTGAAATTATTACACAGAATTTTGTATAACCCAAAACAGTTTACATCAGTTTATCGTACTAAATTTCTTTTGTTGGATATGATGTGGATTTTGTCTTTCTAACATTTCATTCAACCTATAATATTGCAAAGATCTTTATTATCTTAATATACCTTTTAAAGTGATCCCTATCAATCAAGCTTGAGTTCAATAAACCTTTGTCTGTTCAATATGGGAACCTATCTTCTAGTCATAAGCCTTGTGCTGTAAATTTACTCGATTTCTAAATAGAATATTTTCTTAACATCTTATTATTTAGCTGTAACTGGTAACCAGAGAATGCAGCATGCACAAACTGATATATTTACACAAACACAAATAGAATCAAAACCATGCAAAAAAAATCAATTTCATTTTATCACAGATTTAAAGAGGTTTGTCTCTTTCTTATCTTGATATAAAAACATTTTTGAGAGAAACTATCAACATGGGCTATATGTGCACAACATATTGACAAGGGAATAAGCTATCAATTCAGTTTTTTTTTTCAATCTTCATTCAGTATTATTTCTGCTAGTTGTACTGTTGGTAGTTAGCAGGGGAGGCTATATCTCAATTTAGCATACTTTTCCCAGAAGTTTTGTATTTATATAAGGTACTTCACGTGCACTTACTATAGGATGCTGAAATCATCGACTCCCGAATGTACTAAAAGGTTAGGTTTCACCAGATGATTCTGTTAGAGCCATTTTAAATTCTGACTTAAAAGTTACAAAATATATTCAAATAAAGTATATTTTTTAGTGTCGTCGTCTTCCTCATTTGTACATTCTTACATAAGGCAATAAATTTAAAATCACAATTTTAATAAAAGTGATGTTATTACCCTTGAAAGAAAAACTTTCCAAGTCTTTTAAAATATCCTTCGTGGCTGAGAAATTCTCTTAGCTTCACATTAAAAAAAAAAAAAATTTAACAATAATTTCAATATTATCCAGGTATACTGCTGTACTAGTGTGTTTCTCTTTTTCTTTACCATTTATAATTATACTACCATACTTGAAAATCCATTAAAGAAAATAATAAACTCCTTCATAATGCTGAAAATTATTAAGATGACATTACATCTTATCCAGTAAGTCATTTACCCCAAGTGAAAGTGTGTGTGGGGGGGGGGAGACTTGTCACTTCCAATACCACGCCTAACACAATAATCATCAGCATCCAGTCTTTTGGGTTGACTATGAGGTACAAAAAATTATAATAAATGATATACTGTACAGTACATCAGTTTTTTTCTATTCGTCCATTTCTAAAAAAACACACACAATCCCAATTATTTCTATTAATTCCCCTGATGTTCATATTGCTTCTTCTCCAGAAGCTGTTTAATCGGCCTTTACCCGTAAAACTTTTAGATTTAAAATTTTCCCATTTTCTTTCCCTTCAATAAACATATGCTCCTAGTAAAGGAAGGAACATTCTAGTAGTTCTAGCGGTAAGTAGTAACTGATGCACCAGTCTCTTCCTCTCTTCAGTCGTGCAGTACTTATCAGACCTTCACCAGATTGTTTCCTTATTACTGCACATTGAGATGTCTTCCCAGTTTTTTTCTTAGCAATTACTGCACAAGTATGCACGGGAATTGGCAATGCTGTACTGTGGTTTAAATAATCGTTGTGAAAAGTGTGTTTCCTTCATGGTACCTTCCATGTGAAATTATGTTTCAACAACTGTCATTCAAGTTAACATTGTAAAGTGTTAAAGGAAACTTGCTGTTAGTTCAGGGGAAAATCCAGGGATAACTAAGCTAATTGATTGTTGCAGGGATCACGACATTAATGGCAAAATTCCGCCTTTAAACCATTCTCATGATCAGTCAATTTTCAATAATGATGAGCTTCATAAGTTCTTGATATTGCTAGTTTCCTTAGTTAAACTTCAGATTTAATTAATTTAGACCCTTCTGCTGCTAACCCCTTGTATGCCACAATCCTAGTCGCTCTATAAGGCAACTAGATTGTGAGTCAGAAGACCGAATAGGTGTCCAGATACTTATGTCCCTCCATTTGTTAAAGTATAAACGCTCTAAAATTATATTGTATTACACAAGTGGATGGCATGGTATATCATACGATTCCCTTGTTGGGGTGAACAAAGTTTCAACCAATCTCAATCACTTGCTCTACGTTTTGTTTAGCAATGTATTTAAGCAGGAAAGGTAGGCTCGTTGATTATGGAAGGAATGATGACACTGCTTCCAATTCAGACTGTTTTTGCTTCAGCCTATGTGGTTAGGTTTTATTACATTAGGATTTTAAAGCCAATACTGTTGCTCCTTATGTTGTGGCTAAGGAATTAATTTAATTCTAAGTTCAGAGTACTGTATTATTTCAGGTCTGATTAACCTTTTACAATCTTAACCTAACTACTCAAGTGGTAACTAGCGAGTTTAATGAACTTTTCAGTAAAGTCTAGTGGTTTTAATGCAAACTTCAGTCAAGACGAGTGATACAAGGTATCTAGAAGGTCCGAGTTCTTCTCACAGAGCCTCAAATTTAGTATTTACTTTGCCATTTCTAGCCGATCTTTGAGACACCAAGAATTTAACAGTTTTAAAACTGAGGTGGTAGCCTGGATCCTTATATCTCTCATATTGAAAACGTAAGTACTTCCAAACCTCTACTTATCCCTCATGTGCGAAGATGTTAGTTTTGAAACTGAGGTGGTAGCCTGGATCCTTATATCTCTCATATTGAAAACGTAAGTACTTCCAAACCTCTACTTATCCCTAATGTGCGAAGATGTTAGTTTTAAAACTGAGGTGGTAGCCTGGATCCTTATATCTCTCATATTGAAAACGTAAGTACTTCCAAACCTCTACTTATCCCTTATGTGCGAAGATGTTCGTCTGGATATTTTAGTACTTCTCTCAGGATTTCTGCGAATTGCAAGAATGATGCTAATAACTCCTTTCTGGGCTCACATGGAATATTTCAAATCTATGGCACCTGTTATTGGAGTGTCCAAGAAGGTTGCCATACAAAGTCATGCATAAACAACTTCTCTCAAAGGTGATTCATCCAAACTCACCTGTGCTACATCTGACCGCATATAGACTTTACACCGTATCCTCATAAACAAAGGGTTTCTAAAGCCCTCTAGACTGACTATTATAGGTTCTGAAAGACAATGTTTCCTATCAAAGAAAATGGAATGTTTTGGTGCAAAGCTAAGAGTCCGTCAGTGACTAGGTCTAACTTGGAATTGTTAAATTTTTACAATTCATTTTGTATGAGAAGAGACATTCAATTTCAACAATTAGGGGATTTAGATCCAAGCTTAATTTTCTGCTCAAGTATCGGGGATTAAATCTGCCCTTTTAGGTATTATATCAATTGTAGTAGGTTGGCCAAGGCACCAGCCACCTATTGAGATACTACCACTAGAGTGTTATTGGATCCTTTCACTGGCCAGGTAGTACTGCATTGGGTCCCTTTCTGGTTATGGCTCATTTTTCCTTTGCATATGCATTTACAGAATAGGTCTGACCTATTCTTTACACATTCTCCTCTTTTCTTATACACCTGACAACTTTAGATAACCCAAAAATTCTTCTTCACTCAATGGGTTTACTACTGTACTGTAATTGTTCAGTGGCTACTTTCCCCTTTGTAAGGGCAGAAAAGACTTCAGCTATATTAGCCAGCTCTTCTTGGGGAAGAACATTCCAAAATCAAGCCATGGTCTTCAACTTTCTTAGGTTAAAGTTCTCTTGCTTGAGGGTTCATTCTGTTTCCGTATTTCCTATCCTTACTGGGTTTTTTTCCCTTGTTGGAGCCATTGGGCTTATAGCATCCTGCTTTTCCAAATAGTTTTAGCTTAGCTAGTAACAATAATAGTAATATTATATTGTTGAGTATTGAAAGGCCTCAAGTAGTACAGTAAGGTAAATTTTCTGGAATTTGGATGTAGTTTTGCAGTATTTTAAAAAATCCTTATTTTGGACAGTTGATATCTTTCTCTTACAGATCCCATGGTTAAAACATTTTTCCTGTTTGCATTAGCTTGGCTACAATGCTATCTATCAAACTTTGGGAACACAAGAGGATTTTTTTCCCTTTTGTCTTCATTCAGAGCCAAAAAAATATGATTTTAAGGCTAAGAGTTTGTATCAATTTTTTCATGTACCTTCTCTGATATTGGATGAAAGTATTTCAGAAGAATACATGTTTCTTTGCCCAGTATGAGCCATTCAATGTTATGTGGACAAAAATTCAGGTACTAGAGATAGCATCCCTAATTAGATTTGTGGAATTAAGGTTTCTAATCACCCTATGACCAAAAATTCAATATCATTCATAATTCAAAGTTGTCACAGTAGCTCAAAAAGAATTATACATAAATCTAATAAAAGGCTTGAAAGTGAAGGTACATGATATGAGTAGGGCAACTACTTCCCTTAAATTTTGAAGAAACCTTTTTCTTTGGAAATAGTTTTAGCAGCAACTCAATAGCTTACCAAGTTGGTTATCCCTATAAATTATTCTCAAGAATCATTGTTCACTAGGCTCTAGGCTCCATATTGGCTGCAGAGCCATGGTCTAATTAATTTTGAGTTTAGTTGATTTTTACCACCCTTATAAGGTGTTTTAATTTATTAATTGATTTGGTATCAATCAAAAGTATCCAGTATTTTAGTTCTATTAAACCATCTCGATTCCCATATTTCAAACCACATTCTGAGATGGGTTGTTAAAAGTAATCTGGACTAGGTTAGTAAATCTTAACCATGGTATATTTGCTTTTATTAAATTTATCCCTTCTCTTTCCTTCTCCGATATCCCGCCTCCAGTAGAGTGTAGGAGTCAGCAATATGAACATCAGGGGGATTCATAGAAATAAACAGAATTCTAATAATAAAATTTCTTATTTTTAATTTACCTGATGTTCATATACAAGCCCATCCTCCTAACCAATGCCTCATGGTGTTAAAAGGATAGGGATAATTTACACTTCGAAACTGAAGAGACAAAGAGACTGGCATGTCAGTTACCACTTACTGCTAGAATGTTCCTTACTAGGGGCGTGTTTATAGATGGGAAAGGAAAAGGGAAATTTTTTAAAATTTTACGGGTAAAGGTTGATTAAACCAACCTTCTGGAGAAGAAGCAATATAAACATCAACTGATTATAGGAATATAAAATATGTAATTTTAAAAATAAAATTTGCTTTTTTATGTATTTAACAGAATACTGTCCTGAGAGCGGAAGATATTCATATGCTGAGTAGAAACTGAAAGCCCCACTAAGTCACTGTAGCACCAAAGACAATAGAGGCTGGCTACACCTACAGGGATTAGACAATTTAATACTGATGGGAGAGGGGGTACTCAAAAACCCAGTTAACTTGTAATATCAGTACTGCCCTACCAATACGAAACCCAAAGTTGTGCTCAACCACAACATATCAGACTCAGGGGAATGGAACTCTACTAGTTAAGTGAAATACCTCCTCAATGGTCTGTCATTTAAAATTGAATACCTTAAAAAAAAGGTAATAAAGCTTAAAGGAAAAGAACCTGGTACATACATGTTGGCCAAAACCAGGTCTTTTTTTTTTTTTTTTTTTTTTTGCAGACCTCAAGAAGGCTTGCAACGATAGATACATGCACAGAAACTGACCATGAACGCAGAGTGCTGTCTGCTTTCGGTTCAAATAGGGGTGGCAGCAACTCTGTGCCTGTGACCACAGCTGTTGACAGAAGAGTGCCCTTAGTCGGTCAAACATTCAACTGAAATTAACATAAAATCATGGACTTCTGAAGCTCCTTAGAAGAACGATTGAAAAACTTCTACGGTATGGATATGATCACATGACCAATAAGCACGGAACATATTAATGAGAAAGCCAAGATGCTGTGCGAAGATGCAAAGTATTCAGGACTAAAAACTTATCAAATAAAAGACAAAGCAAACAAGAGTATGATTGCAACCTCTGGACAATCTAAAATATATTCATTAAAAATTCTGTTGACATACGCAGCCTCAACAGACGTTGAATGGAGGTCAGCCAACTACAGTGAGTACTGTACCTGTACTCTAAAAATATGTATGTTACCGGGGCTGCAAAACAGTAAATAAAAGGCATGATCTCATGAAAATCCAACATCCTGAATTAGGGCATAATTTCTTTTATTTCACCATTGAAAGAGGAAATAAACATTACCATTATACTTCAAAAGTGGTGTTAAGTTCCGTCGGTACAGAGACAAGGATCTGGTAGTAAACTAATACCATAAAAAAGTAGAATAATAAAATGTTGTTTGGCCACTAATGACTTTAATTCAGTGGTACTGGTGTAATATGATTAAATAGATTAATGTAAGTAGATACATACTACCATAGTTGTACTAATATTGATAGCCACAAAATAACCAAATCAAATATCAAAAGCAGTGGAAGATAAAGAATTAAAATAAAACCATATTGAAATAATGTAGATATGATAGCAAAAGTGACTTTTAAAATATACGAAATGCTGTACCAGGAAGTTCATTATTCTAATACGGTAATAAATGATTAGATTAAAGAATCGACCTTGGTATATATATACAGTACTCATTTTAGAAAGACCACCAAAAGTAGATAATGAAAATGAATGAGGTGGTGGCTATATTCTCAACACCAGTAGACCACTAGTAGATTTTGTTAATTTAGAAGAGAGTTCTTATTCAAATTGTGCCAAACTAGGCTTTTGTAACATATTAGGGTTTGTTTATTATGTAAGCAATTGTAAATTTTATTGGTAATTTTCAATATCTTTCTAGGGGACAGAAGGAAATCATTACCTTTAAATGTATTTGTGGTGAGCCTTGTCTAAATATTTATCATAATATTCAATAATTTTATGTTATCATTGACAAAATAAACTGGTTTATTCTTATACTTGATAAAACAGACAGAGAGAGATACATACGGCTGGACTGTAAAGCAATTTGAATAGAGATAAAGTGGATGAATTGACTTTTATATGTTGATGCATATAAAGATAATGCAAAAGATAAAGGTGATACCTTTTTTTATCATGATTTCATGAAATGGTTATTTAAAATATGAATTATTTGCAAATGATTCAGGTAAAGAAATACCTCAATAAGAATATCATATACAGGTATATGTAAAGTTATTATAAAACTATTCAATGCACCAATTACAACATTGACACATGCATAGAGTACTGATGGCAGCACAGGATTGAAGTTTGATTCAAATTTCAAATTTAGTGTCTGAAACACCCAACTGGATATCAGTTTAGATATCGAATATAGGTAGTGCACTTTTACATGTACTTTGAAGGTCTATGACAAGAGGAGAGATGTCGAGTTTACAGTAGGTAGCATCTAGCAAATGTTGAGGGCCAAGGTAATGAGGATTTCTTATTCAGATTAGCAAAAAGCTTAAAGTTAATAGTTGAGGGAGCATAAACCTGCTTCTTCACTTAATTTCTATCGAGTCTAAAACTGCCCAATGTCATTAAGTAATGGTTTATGTTTAGAAGCATTAAGAGTACATGCTTACATATCTTATATAATTCAAACCTTAAACTGATATTAAGACACATTTCTTGGTTTGTAACAAAAGCTAACTTGGCAACCACTTCTTAACTGTATTTTCTAACTCCTCTTTAACAAGCTAGCATAAGCAATACACACTGGTGGTTCCCAAAGCAATGTGGGCATTACAGCATGCACTGCATGTACTGATTATAATTAAATACCTTGACCATGCAAAATTAATTCATACAGTTTGGTAAACTACACAAAAGTTTGTATGCAGGCAGGAAAAAATCAGGAATGAAAGGAAAAGGGAGTATCAAATTCATGCAATAAAAAAATCCACTAATCACTAAACATCTAACTTACACAGGAGAGAAACGGTAGTTAAAAAGTTGATTACTATTTTTTATTCCCTTTACAACGCGATAGACTGGCAGTTTGCTGTTCACGGTAGTTGGGGACACCTGAGATCCATTTCGACTATGGAGGTCCTCCCGCACTAAACAGCTATCACCGCCATTACCCTCCTCCTCCTCTTCCTGCTCATGGTTATTATTGTCGTAGTGGATGTGATCTCCAATATTGCCATTATCTACATTCTCTGAAGATGCAATAACAACATCCCCATTTTTACGAGCATGATTTTCATTGGGAGAAGAAAATGACGAAGAAACAGATGGGGAAATTGAGGAAACTTTCGCTACAGAAGTAGATGCAGACGGAGGGGAAGAAGAAGAGAGGTTTATGTTGTAAGTGGCTTTAGCTAGAGATGAGCAAGAGGAAGAGCTACAGGTTAAAGGAGCCTTCCTGCCACAGACATGAGATGATGATCCACTAGAGCTCTGTGGTAGTTCTGAGACTGAAAGAGCAGAGGAAGACTGGAGGAGGGCTCTCGTAAGGGGCTGTGATGCCGAGGGAGGTCCAGGGGCATGAGAAACCCCCCGTGCTTTGTTTCCTCGGTGAGCAGAGCCTCGATACACAGATCCCAATAGCCATGCATGTCTTGCGTGAAAGGGTGAAAAAGTTAATAGGTAAATGATTTACTACAGTCCCTGGAAAAAGTCTTCTGAAACTGAAAACTATAGAAACCCATCTAAGATCTAACTTTTACTTATGAAAAATTCCAAACACCTTTCATGGGAAGAGGCATCCTATTATACCAACAATGCCTGCACTGCATTTTATTGCTTTCAGGAAATCCTTTAGAATACAGTACATACTTGAAAACATCTCTACATAAAAACTCACTTCACATTCTATAAAAAATATTTTAAGGCAAACCATTCTAAATTCCAAAGTTTCTTGATCCCAGAATGCATTTTGTTAGTACTCTATAAACTCTTAGAATTGTACACATGCAAAAACCAAAATAGTACAATACATCTATTTAAAATTTTTATGAAACTACAAGCAATACTATCGTAATTACATTAATGCTTAAAATACCAGAAGAATTTACAAAGTCTGGTAACTTTGTTCTGCACCTAAAGATTGTAAATATCTCAAATTTTGATAGAGAAACTTACTTTATATAACCAAGAGAAAATAAATTAGCCTCACCCTTCACTGGAGTCTATCAATCTATAATAACCATATGAAAAGCTCATATTTGGAGATTTAAAACCTGCATAATGTAATATTTACTCCTCCTATTAATACTTGACGAAAAAAAAAAGAAGTTACCCAAGAAACAAATATTTTAGTTATGCTCCCTATAAAAAACATTACTTATCAAGAAAAGGAATAATAGTAACAGTTAAGTAATGACTATATAAATGGCATTCGAGACAAATGTCACCCTTCATAGAAAAATAATCAAGTAGATATATAGTATGAAATATCAGGTATAAATTCTTGTACTAAAAAGATCATAGCACCATAAAAGAAAGACTGCAAGTACTTGTACAGTAAACGAAACTGCCAAAGTAAATAAAACTAACTGCATAGTACTTGCAAGACAATTATAAGAGTAAACTTGATAAAAAAAAATCATGAAATTGTAAAGAAAAATGGTTTTACTATAATACTGGCGATATATAAAACGTGTAAATTTTTGTTCTCGAAAGTTAAGCATCAAAGTCCTCAAGAATTTTCAAAATAAAAAGTATATAGTTTAAAATTCAAGATCAGGGAGTGGACTGCAAACTTATAAGCATGAAACATGACTTTCTGTTTGGGATACCCCATTTTCATAGAATTTCACTGATTAAGGGGACCAACAATCACTGAAATTTGGATGAATACCAATAAAGAATTATAGCAGGACTAAGATACCAAGTAATCAAAAAGACGAAACAATAATTTAAAATAACAACTCAAGAAAAAGGTAATGAGATTCTAGCAACATAATATTATTACTAGAGTATAAGAAAATCATATAAAAATATAATAAACAGAAGTACAGTATGAAAATTTTAAGAGGAGAGAAACAATATTAACACTTAGTAGCTTTTTAGGGATAAAGTAAAATTTCTTTAGCCCTTTATACTTATGAAACAGGTGTAATACTTCATAGCCAAATCAAGCTCATCATAACTGTTTACCAGCTCTGAGGATCATTATACAGACACACACAAAGAAGGTGCTGTAACTCACCTCTTAGTGGTGGCTGTGGTGGTGGTGCGAATAGGTCTACGTGCAGTGTCTCGGTGAGCGGCAGTAAGTGCCGAGACTTTGCCGGCCTTTAGGGGCGAAAGTACAGCCTCTCGTCCTCCCCCACTACTGCCACCGGAGACAGTGCCCCCCAGAGGGGTGGATTTGGTGCGAACATGAGCTTTGTCCTCAAGGCTGTAATAACAGCATTGGGTTGCTACACAAACATCTATTAAGCCAGCATAAAAGATTCTAGACTAAATACAGTAAATTGAAAAAGAGAAATATGGAAGATATTTTCTAAAGCATTGTGAATGTTTTGGATTAATTAACTGAGGTAACATTATTCAAAGTTATCTCTAAAACTTTTAACCTGTTTTTTTGCACTAATCAGATCTATTTAAGTACTGTAATAGAAATAAAGGCTCAGTAGTTAAACCAACCAATGCTGTGATATAAACAGTACCTAACAAATATTATTCAACGGATGAAATTTTAAGCAAAATAAACCTAACTAAGCAATAGCACATTCCATTCTCAAAATTTCAGTAATCATTCCTTTCCATAACAAGTATAAAGTACACATGTATAAATACATTAGTGTATACTGTATATATATATATATATATATATATATATATATATATATATATATATATGCATATATATAGTAAAACTATATAAATACTGTAAACTGTATAAATACAAATTGAAATGTTAAAATGATTGGTAATACAAAAAAGGACTTTGAAAATCTGCTATACCAAATAAAACTTAACTTTCCTCACATAAACTATTAATTGATTTTTTTTTACATCAATAATATAAATATAGTTTGTATGACTTCAAATGACACTAAAGAAAATCATGTGCATTATAAAGTATGAAAGGAATAATATACCTAGAATAAATCTAGCTTGCATTTTCTTTTGAGCTAAATTGAATGTCAGAAGATATGTGTGGTAATTGTGGTGCTATTATTATTCAGATCCATCCTAAATGTATATCGCCTAACACTGGAGTAGATAAAACTGAAGAAAGTGAATGAACTACAGAACTACCTATAGTACTTGTGAAGTCTACCATGCATACTCTATCATGCTTCGATCAATTCTACTCTCGTGGCTAAAATCAATTTTCAATATCATGCTTCTAAGAATAGATCCTTTTGCTTTAAATATTTTTGACTGTATTTGCAAGGAGTAATGTCAAATGTCCTTCATAATTAAAATGACATGAGTAGAGCCTTTATTCTTAATTGGGAAGTGCTCGAGTTCTACATAATACCATATTTACGTTCAAGTTCTAGAACCTATTTCTGTTATGAAGTGAAATTTTTATCTAAAATCACATGGGATCACGAATAAATTCTCATCAAGTATTCACGTTATTTAAGTACAGTACAGTATATGGATTTATTTAATATGTTTTAATTTTAATTTTGTCACTTAAAGCATTCTATAAAATGAGAATAATGTCTCATAACAATTAAATAAAAAATACACTGATGAAATATTGCAATAAGATAAACTGTATTTTATAATTTTCATAAATTTTGAATAAGGATTAAATTTTAGTAATATATGACCATATTCACAATAATAAATATAACTTGAGAATGATGTATATGTACTGTACTACTGTACTATGAAGGTGTATCAAAACATGAAACTATAACTAAAGGGGCTGCAAAATAAATTAACGGTGGCAGACCTATACACCAAAATGGACCTAATTAGCAAATTAAAATTGTATTTTGTATGATAACACTAATAACACTATCAAATCTAAAAAGTGAGAATTGATTTACATATGCTAAAAACTCCACACCCATGAGTATTGCAAAACTAAGTCATTCCCATCGCAGGCATGGAAAAAAACTTTCTGAAAACCTGAAAACTGTCTTGGTAAACAGTTTTACATCCTTAAGAACCGTTTCCCTATTACGCAAGAATTATCTAAGTGAATTAAAGCTATTGAACAATGTACCAAGAGCAGTTTCCCCAAGCTGTTCAGCTTACACTTTTTTTTTTGGCATATGAAAATAATGATAAATCTTTTTTACTTTTATAATATTAAATAAGCACTTGAAAAAATATGATGAGCTGTGTAAACTATCAAATTATCTTTTAAAAACTATTAAAAGTGCTTACTGCATTAGCCAAAATTATAAGCATGCTTTTAAAAAAAACCTGTATGATACTTACTGTACACGTCCAGTTGTTGCAGATCTTGTGTGTGATCTTGAGGCTTTTAGCTGGTTTAGTCGATCCCCTTGGGATAGACCATTAATTAACCTTGTCTCCGATTCTTTTATGTTGGCGTTATTACTATTAGCAACATCCTGTGAAAGTAGGGATTTCAAGATACAATTAATGACGTATACAAACAAATGTACAACTAAAGATTATGATGTTTTGCAAAAAAAAACAATCAATTACATTATCATAAAAAAGTAGCACGTAAAGATGTAAAATCTTACGTTTTCAAACAAAATATGATTTGGTACCGATAAGATAATAAGTACAAACTATGTACAAAAATAATATAATAAATCTAGATTATAAAAAATCTCAATTAACTTCCAAAATTAGGGTCATCAAACCTGCATACCTCAATATACTTATCATGGTTATCCGTGTGAGACGAGTGGTCATCAATTTTCAGGGTGTCCACCCCACTCAACACTACCTGTACATTCTCCTCCCGCTCCGGTTCGTCGTCAGAGGAAGTATTGACCTGTAAGGTTATCAGGGAGGATTGGGTGAAAAAGATGACTATAAACATTGTCAGTGAGTAGGAACAAGGGAAACACAACCAAAGAAACCCCTGGTTTATACTTACAGCACAGCAAAGATGGATATATACACTTGGGGAATTGTGTGTGAGACAGGCAGAAAGAGGTCCCAATATATAAAAATTGTTGGACAGAGTAGGTATACTCTAAATTACGGTGTATGATATTAGAAAGGGATGAAGAATAATATTAAGGCATAATTTACAAGATTATCCAGGACTGTCCAGGGGAGAATGTAAGATAATAAAATGACAATTAAACAGAAAGGGATTTTGAAAATGTACTGTAACGTTAAGGAGTAAAAGGGTTGGTCATAAAACAAAATCCAAACAAAGAAAAGAAACAGTAATAGAAGAGGAAATAATAAGAAAATAAAAAAGAATAAAGGAAGAGAATAGGGTGAAAAGACGAATAAATACAATATGAATAATAGTTTAAAACCAGGAAATGGAGGGAAGTATCACTCAGGATTAAAAAACAAATAATTGCAATACCTGGAATAATATATATCAGAGGTTATAAACTAGAAAATGCAAGTGAATATTAAGAGTGGTAGTAATATACAAGACAGATGAGGAAAAGTGCATTAGAAGCCGAGCATCTTGACCCTCATGAATAAAGCGGGGTTTACACGGACGAACAGTTCGTCAAACCCGGTTGTTGCACCTGTTTGTCAAACGATTCGAAGAGGTGGAGTCAGCCACAACTGCATAAGGTTTTTGGACAATGAAGCCCCGCCCACAAAGTCAGGCAAGAACAGACTTTCTTCGAACCGTTCGACGAACGTGTTCGACAACCAAATACCCCGTTCACACGTTCGAACATCACTTCAAACACTTGTTTGACAAACCGTTTGACCGTGTAAACCCAGCTTTAGGATCACAAAAGGAAGCAACAGCTGGAAATCACTAGAATTTACAGACGTGAAGAAGTCAATACCGATGACAACTAAATGATTACTCACCAGTTTTTTCTTAGTATGGTTCAAATTGTTTTTGTTTTGATTATTAATGTTGGTGATGTGATTTCTCCAGGCAATGCTGTAGATTCCAAATTCACATTTCTTGTTGAGGTTTTGATTTTTGTTGCGACTACGGAAAATTTCACCCTCGAGCCACAGAGAGGATTGTTTCCTACAAAAAAATAAAATAGAAAAAAACTGTAAGGCATCACTAACCAAAATTTAAAATTCTCTTTATTTAAAAAATAAATGATTCCATAAAAGCACAGATCTAGTTGAAAATCTCATAACAAAGAACATTAGAATTTCATTTAAAACATCTTACCAAATACCTGAAAGGACCCAACATTTGACAAACTCGTAAAACTGAACAGCAAAATGCTCATAGACTTTAACTAGGGTAAAAGCCTTCTTTAAGAATACATAACAGCAAACCAAACTTCAGAAATTCAAACTTATATTGAACAAGTTGACATAAATTTCTCGTCATAGTTTATATCTGACAGATCTATTTCAACATTGTTACTGATCTTAGGATATTTTACATTCTTTATTCATTACTTCTCATATATTGTTTATTTCCTTTCCTCACTGGGCTATTTACCCTGTTGAAGCCCTTGGGCTAGCATTCTGCTTTTCAAACAAGGGTTGTAATTTAGCTAGTGATAATAATAATAATACAGTACAGTACTTTGATACACTACTTGTCAAGCAAATAACAAACAAGACAATAGGTGGAAATGAAATTATAAGATGGCCGAAGGATCAGCCACAAAGACACTGCTGACATGGAAAGACCTCAAAAGACTAAAGCAGCAAAGAAACAAAGACTAAACTTACGAAGTTAGCCACTGCTGCTGGCCGCCAATTATGGAACCCGGTCGACAGATACGTAGCCAGGCTATCACTTCCGCGGCTGTGAAGCGAAAATGCTTCATCATATAGCAGCCGATGAGCGATCCAGTGCGACCAAGACCAGCTGTTGGGGAGATCGCAAACTTAGGATATCTCTAAGAAATAAAAGTCTATTGGAAATAATGTAAGCTTAATAATGTCATCTTGAAACTCATGGCAATCAAACTACAAAAAGCTCAGACTACAGGTTTTCTGCTATACGAGTTTTCAAAACATCATACAGTATTAGCCTCTAATCTGCAAAGAATACAGAAAATTATAAAAAAAAATATGCCCATATGATGAATATGACAAATTCGAAGATAATTTGTATTTTTCCTAACCATACAAACCTTAGCTATTTACAAAGGGTTATTACTTTTAGCGTAGCTGAAATGGCGAGCCATTAGAATTTAACGAGGGTGTATTACCCCCGCGCTAGTTAGCGGGGGGGTAGGGGAGTGGTAGCTAGCTACCCCTCCTCCCCCTCACACACAGGTGAATACTCACTTTCACTTAGAGGTAGGACTTGTCTTGGGGGACAGGGCTGGCGGGCAAATATGTGTAAATAGCTAAGGTTTGTATGGTTAGGAAAAATACAAATTATCTTCGAATTTGTCATTTGTTCCGTAACCGAAATACAAACCACGCTATTTACAAAGGGTGACTTATCCCTTAGGAAGGGTGGAAAGTCCCCAGCCATACTGGCTTTGGCTTTACCCGGGGACTCAGAATCCGAGTGAGTCGCACTCGAGAAAAGGAGTCCCTGCACCTCACAAGTTCCTTGCACCGCAAGGAACCATGTGGCCTACGTAAGCTTGTGTGTGAAGGAAGAAGTGTGACCCGTCTTAGGCAGTTGACCTGGAGTTCCAGAAGGAACTCTGGGTTAGGACGTTCCCAATACCACCTCGTCAGGGTATGGGGGACGCGACAGTATTGACTCAATACTCGGAACACAAGGAAGCATGGTTTACCTGCAGAGGTTCGAGGTCAGCTATGCAGAGACCAGGATGCTGCTTCCCCGTAGAGGGGATGATGAAGAAAGAAGTAAGGGCCAGACATACTTCTTTCGTTCATGCAGACTAAAACCTGATAACAATGCCCTCAACCTTCTGCTACCTGTCCAAAAAGGAGCCTGAGGTTAGACCAGCTGTTGTGTAGCCACCACAGAGCGATAGAAAACGTATCGAGACTCCTGTGGGTCACGCCCTGCAGGAAGCGGGCTGCGAAGGTCATCAGACGCTTCCAGACTCCAGCTTGTAGCACCTGCGTCACAGAGTAGTATTACTCGAAGGCGAGGGACGTTGCGATGTATCCAACATCGTGCTGTAGGGCGACGTGACGGGGGAGGGTCTGAAGACAGGTCGAGATGAATGTCCTTGAGTCCGGGCTGAAGAGGTATACTGGTGACTCTCCCCCCATGTTCTCCTTGTGTTCCCAAATCGGCTGCAACTGAGGCCAAACTGCAGCTGTTCCCAGCGCTAACCTCTCGATTCCTGTACTGGCAAGAAAGAGAAGGTCTTGGGACATCAGACACAGAATGGAGACTCAAAATCTTGAATGAATCGGACCGAAGGGTCGGGACCCTCAGATTCTGAGTCTAGCCAACAACTCAGGAGCGAGCCTGAATGTTGCCTTCCTCTCTTCCTTAGAAAGGGGGGAGTAGTAAGAGACCAAGAAGATTGCTTACACACTGGCCGTGGCCAGAGTGAGCAGAAGACCCAAGGCGGAATACTATCCGAGGCCTGTCGTAAAAGGGTCTTGAGAAGATCTCTTAAAGGACTAAAAGTCCGAGCCATGCTCCAAGTTGGAGGTCTTCCTCCGACTAGGGCAGGGACGATCGTAGCTTCGCATGAGCGAGGATAGATCCAGCGGGCAGGAAAAAGTTATTCCTTTAAGCCTGAAGGTCAGGGAAAGGCTGAGCGACAGGCTTCATTGCCAAGAGCGGAAAGGAGTTTCCTCCCGCCGAAAGGCAATAAGACCGTTATTGCTGGAGAAGAGGCCTCACGGGAAGAGGTATATCTCCCACGGCACCAACCACCTTAGACTCTTCACTTTGCCTGGGAGACCCCTGTGGATGACTATCGCAGATGACGCGACCTCCGTACCGCGACTGTAGCGGGTTGTCTCTTCTAGAGGAGGAGGCGTAGTGTCTCCAGGCATGAAGCCGAAGCGACGCCCCGGTTCGGGAGAGATGTCGCAGTGTGGTTGCTTGAGTAGTCTGCGCCGTGGGAGAAACTCTCCCGGGAGTTCCGTCAGGGGAAGCAGAGGGTCCAGAAACCGTTCTGCGCATAGTCCCAGTGGAGCTCTCCCATTGAAAGGTTGACAGACAACCTGGTTTTGTTGAGACCCATTGTCCGCAGACAAAAAGGAGGGAAGACGCAGGCGTCGAAGTTGTCCCACCATCACCGGAATGCATCTTGCCAGAGTCTCGGGGTCTGAGACTGGGGGGAAAACTAGCGGAAGCTTGAGGTTCCAAGCTGTCGCGATCAGGTCCCCCAGACCAGCACTTGCTGGTTACCCAAGGTCAAAGACCCCTAGGTACACTCTCTCTATGAGGCTCTGCTCGGATAGTCTGAGAGAAACATTCCCCTGCCTGGAATGAGAGAGCCGATGGTGGAATTGAGAGAATCTCAATCATCCCGGTATCTCTACTGCAAGATGTGAAGGTGTGAAAATGCGTCCCCTGCTGGTTAGCATGAAGTCGACACGCAACGGGGCGACTTGGCAGGAGCGGTAGGATCTGAAGAGGGGCCAGACTAAGGCCCTTAAGCCTGCCTGAATGATGGAGAGGTATCCTTCAGGTCTTGACCATAGGCCTGGACCGGAACATGCCCCCCCCCCCCCTTTCCTTTGACGAGTCCGAGAACCGCATCAAGAATGTGGGGAAAGGACGAGAATATCCACTACCATGAAGAGGCTCCATAGGTTAACACCCATTGCAGGTTTAATAGTTCCGCTGGTCCCATAGGGCCAGGGAGTCCGGTTAAACATTGCCTGAAGCCACCGGAACTTGGATCGCCCCACATGGAACTTATCCTGAGGCGACCGTTCGGACTATAAACGGGTCAATGAGGAAAGAAGAACTAGGAAACGTTCCAAGGTAGGGCTGAAAACTCTGCTTGACTGAGAACAGGTACTGCGACTCTCCTCAGTCTTGCCACAGTCAACCGAAAGGAAGGCTCGGAGGATGTGGTAACAGAATCTGGCGTCCCCAGGTGGTCACCCATCCAAGTACCGACGTTGCTTAACCTCGCTGGACGGACGAGAAGCGGGGTTTCCAACGTGGTAAGGCGGTTGACTCAATATCATGGCCAGATACTCCAGATGTTGAGGCAGAGGAAGAGAAGGCTCCAAGGAAAATACCATGAGCCCACACTCATGGTCAGCATTCGGAAGCTTTTCCCGGCGCTGAAGAAGGTCGAAACCCGAGCCTACCGGAGTTGACCAGCCCTCCAAACAGCAGAGGAGGCGGAAGTCTGCACCTGAGCGGCCAAGAGGAAGGCAGGGAGAGTTCTCTGGGGAAACAAACCTGCTATGCCACGGCGGGATAGCCACACTGCATCATAAGCAGGAATACTTGCAGTTTAGGCTGAATTCGACGAGCACCCTGGAAGATGGATGGAATGGAAACTGAAAGTACCCGTCCTTCCGATCCAGGGTTAAAGGAGTCCTGTCGCCTCGTTACCAGTCTGATCGATTCTGCTGGTCTACGCTGGCCGAAGTTTGTTTGACAAACTTGATCAGGGCTGAGAGGTCGACTATGGACATCCCCTCTCAGATCCTTCCTTACAAGAAAGGATCGACTGAGGGGGCAGGGGGTGAAGCCGTCGATGATCCTAAGGAAGACCTTCGCCTAAGGTATGGATCATTCTGCCCAACCGGGCAACTCTGCTGATGCTATGGCATAGAGGTTCAGAGACACTGAATTCGCTGACAGAGACGGCAGGCGCGATATCCTTGGCTACTCACAGAGATTGTGCGGGAATGGGCATCGGGAAGCTGTCATTCGGATGAGTAACCTTAAGCATCCTCCCAGCGAAAAAACCTGCAATCCTAGAGTTCGTGAACTCCTTTTAGGACTATGCCCCCCCGGGGGAGTCTCCCGTGCCATCTGTTCCTGACAGGAGGAAACTGCAATTGGACACCTTGTCCCAGTTGTCGTAGCCGATAACTTAGGCCGACGTGGTTGAAAGAAAAGGGAGCTGGAGCCCTGCAGAGTCTGGAAGAAAGCGCCTTGGAGGAGTGAAACCGGAAGTCGATTTACTCCGCACAGCAGATGTTCAAGTCTCTGTCCTTGGGCAAAGACAAAACTCTTCTCAAGGATGGAAGGGTGTCTGAGGTCGTTGACCTCCACAGATGAGACACCCGAAGGAAGCCTTCAGTCAGTGCGTCCAGATGGTACAACATTGAGCTTGTCCGCAAGTAGATACTTAACGACGAAAGGCCAAGGTGCCTGAGCTCGAGAGGAGGAAAGTACCCTTGATCTTCCTGTAGCTTCCTTGAACCAAACCTCGGGCCGTAACCGAGGAGGGAAAGAACCTGGTAAGCTCCCAGAGGAAGAGGTAAGCAGTCACCCCTTGTCCGATGGAGAAATCTTCGACGGAAAGACCCCCCGCCAAAAATCCTTCCAGGGCGGGAGAAGGAGAGAGTACTCGTGCAGGAGAGGGGACCCTCGAGACCGACCTCTTGGGAACCAACTTCGCCCTGGGGGAAGTCACCACGAAGTCCACTCCTCTCTTTCTCTTCAGCGTAGGAGAGACAGCCGCTGGTTTGTTACCCTGGCCGGTGAGTGCTGGTTTCATAACCCTCATTAACGCCCGTGCCAGCGGATCAAACCATGTCTGCTGCTCCAAGGACACAGAGTCCGAAATCCTCGCTAAGGTGAAAGGGATCGGGCGATCCTTTGGAGAGGACACGACGGTTCCTGCCTGAAAAGAAGGTGGGAAGAATGCTGTACTGGCCTGTCTTCGTCCTGCACTACCAACCTGTGCTTGGATGGAGGTGATCCCGAGTGCCGCCTAGGAGCACGCGTCCCTGCTGCTACCACCGGCTGTGGAATTCGCCGCGAACTATGGTCGCGCGAGGGCGAACGGTCGCGCAAGGGCGAATGGTCGCGCGGGCGCACAGGCGAGTGGTCGCGCGGGCGCGCAGGCGAGCGGTCGCGAGGGCGCGCAGGCGAGCGATCGCGCGGGCGCGCAGGCGAGCGATCGCGCGGGCGCGCAGGCGAGCGATCGCGCGGGCGCGCAGGCGAGCGATCGCGCGGGGCGCGCAGGCGAGCGATCGCGCGGGCGCGCAGGCGAGCGATCGAGTGGGCGCGCAGGCGAATGGGCGTGACGGCGAGGGATCGTGCTGCCGCGTAGGTGAAGAAGATCGCTGGCGGTAAGCGATGGCGAGCAGCATGTGTAGGTGAATGATCGCGTGATAGGGTGCGATGGTGATCAGCATCCGCAAGAGGGCGATCGTTCAGGGTTGTGCGATGAGGAGCAGCATGCGTAAGCGGGCAATCGTTCAGGGTTGTGCGATGGCGAGCAGCATGCGCAGGTGAATGATCGCGTGAAAGGGTGCGATGGTGATCAGCATCCGCAAGAGGGCGATCGTTCAGGGTTGTGCGATGAGGAGCAGCATGCGTAAGCGGGCAATCGTTCAGGGTTGTGCGATGGCGAGCAGCATGCGCAGGTGAATGATCGCGTGAAAGGGTGCGATGGTGATCAGCATCCGCAAGAGGGCGATCGTTCAGGGTTGTGCGATGAGGAGCAGCATGCGTAAGCGGGCAATCGTTCAGGGTTGTGCGATGGCGAGCAGCATGCACAGGTGAATGATCGCGTGAAAGGGTGCGATGGTGATCAGCATCCGCAAGAGGGCGATCGTTCAGGGTTGTGCGATGAGGAGCAGCATGCGTAAGCGGGCAATCGTTCAGGGTTGTGCGATGGCGAGCAGCATGCGCAGGTGATTGATCGCGTGAAAGGGTGCGATGGTGATCAGCATCTGCAGGAGGGCGATCGTTCAGGGTGGTGCGATGAGGAGCAGCATGCGTAAGCGGGCAATCGTTCAGGGTTGTGCGATGGCGAGCAGCATGCGCAGGTGAATGATCGCGTGAAAGGGTGCGATGGTGATCAGCATCCGCAAGAGGGCGATCGTTCAGGGTTGTGCGATGAGGAGCAGCATGCGTAAGCGGGCAATCGTTCAGGGTTGTGCGATGGCGAGCAGCATGCACAGGTGAATGATCGCGTGAAAGGGTGCGATGGTGATCAGCATCCGCAAGAGGGCGATCGTTCAGGGTTGTGCGATGAGGAGCAGCATGCGTAAGCGGGCAATCGTTCAGGGTTGTGCGATGGCGAGCAGCATGCGCAGGTGATTGATCGCGTGAAAGGGTGCGATGGTGATCAGCATCTGCAGGAGGGCGATCGTTCAGGGTGGTGCGATGAGGAGCAGCATGCGTAAGCGGGCAATCGTTCAGGGTTGTGCGATGGCGAGCAGCATGCGCAGGTGAATGATCGCGTGAAAGGGTGCGATGGTGATCAGCATCCGCAAGAGGGCGATCGTTCAGGGTTGTGCGATGAGGAGCAGCATGCGTAAGCGGGCAATCGTTCAGGGTTGTGCGATGGCGAGCAGCATGCACAGGTGAATGATCGCGTGAAAGGGTGCGATGGTGATCAGCATCCGCAAGAGGGCGATCGTTCAGGGTTGTGCGATGAGGAGCAGCATGCGTAAGCGGGCAATCGTTCAGGGTTGTGCGATGGCGAGCAGCATGCGCAGGTGATTGATCGCGTGAAAGGGTGCGATGGTGATCAGCATCTGCAGGAGGGCGATCGTTCAGGGTGGTGCGATGAGGAGCAGCATGCGTAAGCGGGCAATCGTTCAGGGTTGTGCGATGGCGAGCAGCATGCGCAGGTGAATGATCGCGTGAAAGGGTGCGATGGCGATCAGCATCCGCAGTTGAGGGTCGCGCGATGGCGATCAGCATCCGCAGTTGAGGGTCGCGCGATGGCGATCAACATCCGCAGTTGAGGGTCACGCGATGGCGATCAGCATCTGCAGTTGAGGGTCGCGCGATGGCGATCAGCATCCGCAGTTGAGGGTCACGCGATGGCGATCAGCATCTGCAGTTGAGGGTCGCGCGATGGCAATCAGCATCCGCAGTTGAGCTAGTAGCTGGCGAACCATGTTCCTTCATAAGTGTTGGAGAACGTTGGCGTGCCAGCTGTAACACACGTGGGCGATCCGGAGATCGCTGGCGAGCTGATGATCGCTGGCGAGCTGATGATCGCTGGCGAGCTGATGATCGCTGACGAGCAGAAGGCTACGCGTGGAAGCCTGCGCAAAGAAGAAGAGTCCTTGACCCCGACCTGAACCGAAGTTCTAGATCGCGAGGGCGAACGTGGGCGCACAGGGCACGTAACAGGAACCGCAGGGAAGATCATCTTGAAAGCGCTGACGAACAGGAGAGCGCTGACGAACAGAAGGGCGCGCAGGGAAACCCTGACACGCAAGGGAAGAACCCCCGTGGGGGCAACCCTTTGCCCCGAAGGGATCGTTGTCCGCCGGGAGACTGATGTCCGTCGGAAGACCGCTGTCCGTCGGGAAGACCGTTGTTCGTCGGGAAGACCGTTGCCCGTCGGAAGACGAGATTAGACTGCTGTCCATCTGCACCAAGACGGAAGATCGAGAAAAAGAAGTTGTAGGCTGCAAACGGAGATTCAAAAAGGCGCCTCAAGCACCCTTATAGGGAGATGAGAGGCCCTTACGACGAGGCGGACGGAGGGCCTTACGGCGAGGGAGGCCAACAGCAACAGCAGCAGAAGAATCCTCCGAAGAGGAGTCTCTATGAGTGTACTCTCTCGCGAACGAAAGAGAAACACTTCGAGGAAGAGACTGGTCAGCCAGTGACCTAAAAGGAGCAATCCTCCGAAGAGGAGCTCCTGCAGTTGCCCAGCCCCTTGAGCGAAACTGCAGGTGCGACCGCTCAGCACCAAGAGCATAGTCGCACGAAAAAAAGGCAAGAGAAGAACCCCCCAAAAGAGGAAAAGCTCAAGCCTGGACAGGAAAAAACTTCCCTCGGAAGGAAAGTTATCCGCCCAAGGAGGCAAGCCTCCTGACTGTTCTAAAATGAACTGGAGAGCTGTCCGTCGACACGGGAGTACTACCAGTAGAAGGAGACACGCCCCTGACGACAATACAAGGGGGGAGGCAGCAACAGCCGAATCCCCAGGACTCAACCAGACAGCTCACACCGTTGCTATATTACAGAAACGAACTAGATCGGTAACTGTAAAAAAATAAAACAAATAATATTAGTACACATTCATTCCCCCGGGAAGGCTCCGAAGAGGAATCCCGAGGAAAAGGAACAAGAATTACACAACAGGCACGTGCCCTCACAACCACTTACACTCGCGGAAGGAGAGCTGTAACCAAAACAGAATTATAACAATTATAATTATGTAACTATGTAATTATGTAATTTAAAAATGAATGAACACTAAAGAAAAAACGAAAACCCCGAAAGGAATCGTTCTACAAGCTGAAAAATTAACAACTACAATTAGATTCATAAACTAATTGAGACAAAATGTACGGCGTAGCAACCCCACCCACACGGGAAGGAAGCTACAAGGGCGTAGTAAAACATAGTAAAAGGGTGAACGACCTCAAGAGAGAGAGAGAGAGAAAGACCGAAGTCAAACTCGATCGCAACCCATAAAATTAGGCCGTGGTGGCCTAACTGCCGAGGCCTCCACGTAGATATCGTACACTACACACACACATCTGAAAAGGAAACTTACTTATTTCTATACTCAAATATATATACAAACATGAAAACATGTTTACATATATATTGAGTAAAAGAAAAGTAAGCGATTAAGTAAAGACAAAACAGACAATGGCTGCCAAGCGAGGACCAAGACAGAGACGTCTGTCACAGTCCGAGCCAAAAGTGAAAGTGAGTATTCACCTGTGTGTGAGGGGGAGGAGGGGTAGCTAGCTACCACTCCCCTACCCCCCGCTAACTAGCGCGGGGGTAATACACCCTCGTTAAATTCTAATGGCTCGCCATTTCAGCTACGCTAAAAGTAATAACCCTTTGTAAATAGCGTGGTTTGTATTTCGGTTACGGAACAAATATATGTTTGCAAAATATCTTTTCTATTAATTTACAATAAGACATCCCGACATTTGTAAATATGTATCCAATAATATGACAGTAAAGGTAACCTGATCACCAGAGAATCTCATGATTTGACCAAGAGAAATACTACCATATATACATGTGTTCCCGTATAGTGGAACCGTCAAATTTTCATCCGTGAAAGATTAAATTTATCATATACTGTATCTCGTGTATATGCGACTTTCCGCTTTAGAAAAACCAAATTACAATTGACTAAACACTTATCAAATCCAGTCAATTTTCAAATGAAATCATGTTACTGAAGATCCATATGAAAAATCCTAGTATGTATATTAAAAGCATTTTAAACTATTAAAACACTAAATCCACAAGAACAAGAACGTTATTAATGAGGTATCTTTAAAGGGCCATGAATTTGTGTGCTAATTCATAATACTATAAATCTGATATTTTCTTTGCTTATTTTAATAGGTTTCATTGATCATTCTCCTATCTTGGTTTTTCCCCTTATATCAGGTAAACTAGACTTATATATAACTAATATTCATTATAGCGGTTTAGTCAAAGGCCTCCAAATGGATTAATGTCTGTATCAGAGAATGATTCATGGGTCCCCACCTTTGCAATGGACTGCCAGAGCTCCTTCAGTATTTTCACAAACTCTCAAGAACTCTCTCATGATTTCGTCCGAAGGACAAGAGCCGTCTATGAAGTACATGTCGTAGTGGTCAAAGCCTGCGTTCTTGAAGCGAGCTGCGTCGTATATTTTCTTGTTCAGCCGGACAATGGCAGTCACGTTGTGCTTTCTGAAGTAGCTGAAGTAGGTTTCGGGCGAGTGGAGCGTGTAGCCATTCTTAACTTTGCTCTCGGCGTGTGGTCCGCAAAAGGCCAGGAACTTCCCCGGCATGATCCAGTTGAAGTCACCATTCTGTACCTTCTGCTCGGAAGAAAAAATGGAAAATGTCATAGCTATTATTATAATAATAATAATAATAATAATAATGATAATAATAATAATAATAAATTAATAATCATGATAATAATAATTAATAATTATGATAATAATAATAATTGATAATGATAATAATTACTATTAACAATAATGATAATGATAATAATAATAATTAACAATAATAATAATAATAATAATAACAATAATTATTAACAATAATATTAATCATTTCAAAATGTTAAGACATTTCTGTGGCCATAAACAGACAGGTCCCCTGTACAAAAGGACGTTCTTTAATAATACTGATCAGTAAAAACACTAGTCTTTTCATCTATCTATCTATCTACCATGGTACAGTACTTCCACCAATTTCGATGGGTAGCTCAAAAAAAAAAAAAAAAAAAGTATGTGGTCTTTACATAATATAAACTAGAAAGGGCACTCAGTAGAGAGCATACCTTCGCCTATATCATTTTGCAGATTACAAGATTGACAATTGAATTATGCACATTTTGGCACTAATTTCATGCAAATCAGAAAAAAATTGCACACGATGTGGCAAAAAGACATTTTTTACCTTTTCGTGACCTTGGCCTTGACCTTTGACCCAATTACTCGCAAAATCTAATAAAATTGACCTGGATGATGGTCAATCCTCCCACCAATTTCATGAGATTTGGTCAAATAGTTTTTGCACTATGCAAACCACAAACATAGACAAACGAATGCACACCTATCATAACATATCCCTCGCAATAAAGATGGCGAAGGTAATTAAAGACGTTTTTGACCTTTTAGTGACCTTGACCTTGACTTTTGACCCAATTACTCCCATAATCTAATCAAATTGTCATTGGATCATGACGTAAACCACAAATTACTGGAATCCCCCGGATTTACTGGATTCCCCAGGTAAATTCTGGAATCCCCTTGAAAATTACAGAAATCCCCTACAATATCACTGCAAACCCTTAAAAATCGATAAATAATATGTGTTTTTATTAATTTACATTATTTCTTAGTAAATTAATTAAATAAAATGTGTATTTTAAAGTATTTTTCTATATACCTTTTACACAATATATAAAAGGGTACAAAATGGTACAGAACCTAACAAACCCACCTAACCTAACCTAGTAGTTCCCAGGACACAAACCCTAGCCGGGGGTAAGGCCCAGGACCCCCTTCCCAGGTCACAACCCCTAGCAGCCAAAGTTCTACCTGCAAATATAAAAAAAAAATCTAAATGCTAAAAACATAAAAATAATGTATTTTAACTAAAACACATACTTATCGATTTCTAAGGGTTTGCAATGATATTGTAGGGGATTTCGGTAATTTTCAATGAGATTCCAGTATTTACCTGAGGATTCCAGTAAATCCGGGGGATTCCAGTAGATTCCAGTAATTCGAGGTGCCAGATCAGGACCAATCATCCCATCAAATTTCATGATATTCGGTCGAATAGTTTTTGAGTTGTGTGAATCACAGTCGAATAGTTTTTGAGTTATGTGAATCACAAACACACATACAAACAAATACACGCCTACCAAAACATAACCTTCGTAAAGAAGTTCGCGAAGTAGTTAGAAAAATATTAAAACTGTGGTACCTCACCTCATAAGTTGGCGAAGTTAGTTAAAGAAATATTAAAACAACTGGGGTACCTCACCTCATAAGTTAGCGAAGTTAGTTAAAGAAATATTAAAACAACTGGGGCACTTCACCTCATAAGTTGGCAAAGTTAGATAAAGAACATTAAAACAACTGGGGTACCTCACCTCATAAGTTGGCGAAGTTGGTTAAAGAAATATTAAAACAACTGGGGCACTTCACCTCATAAGTTGGCGAAGTTAGATAAAGAACATTAAAACAACTGGGGTACCTCACCTCATAAGTTGGCGAAGTTGGTTAAAGAAATATTAAAACAACTGGGGCACTTCACCTCATAAGTTGGCGAAGTTAGATAAAGAACATTAAAACAACTGGGGTATCTCACCTCATAAGTTGGCGAAGTTGGTTAAAGAAATATTAAAACAACTGGGGCACTTCACCTCATAAGTTGGCGACGTTAGATAAAGAACATTAAAACAACTGGGGTACCTCACCTCATAAGTTGGCGAAGTTGGTTAAAGAAATATTAAAACAACTGGGGTACCTCACCTCATAAGTTGGCGTAGTTAAAGAAATATTAAAACAACTGGAGTACCTCACCTCATAATATTCATATTCGTCCACGTCGAAGTCCTCGAAGTTGAAGAAGCCCAATTTGAAAGCTTTATCAATAGCATGGAGGCAGTCAAGCAAGGTTAGATGGTATGTGGACATACCATAGGCTGCATCTCGGAATGGGCAAAACGGAGGACTATTGCCACTGATTAAAGGTTTGTACGCTTCTTCTGGGGTCTTCTTTAAATATATAATCTGGAAAAAAAAGAAGAGTTATATTTCTTTTCGATATGTAAATTATCAATATTAATAATCATAACAATTTTAATAATAATAATAGTTTTAATAATAATAATTTTGATAATTAAAAAATATAGTTATAATAATTGTAAAAAAATATAATTACAATTTCAAAAAATTATAGTTTTAATAATTTCAAGCAAAATTATGCACAGTCTAGTCAAAGACAAAAAATTTTCTATACTACTTGAAATACATTTTAATTATCTCATAAACGTCTGGTTTCTGGCCAAACTCTGTCCATCCTAAAAACTAATATCTTGATTAAATTCCCTCGTAAGCATCTGTTTTATCGGCCAATTTCTGGTTCTAAAAATTCAACCAGTTTTAAAGGGGACTGTGTTAATACCTTGATTAAATTCTCTCTTAAGCATCTGGTTTTTCGGCGAATTTCTGTTCCAAAATTTCAACCAGTATTAAGATGACTATCTTAATACCTTGATTATATTTCTTCATAAACGTTTTCTTTTTTTTTTTGGCCAATCTCTGTCCATCCTAAAAATTGAACCAGTTTTAAATCGACGAAGTTAATACATTAAAACAACATTAGGTAAAAAAACCATCTAAAAAATTTCTGAGGAAAGTCGTAATTCGAAAACCAATAGAGAAATTCCAAGAAAATATTTCTTAGAAATGTAAATAATATTTCCATCTAAGCAAATCGTTTGAATAAGGCCGTGACAGAATTAAGAAAAAAAAGAAAAAAAAAGAAAAAAAAAGTCATTATGTGGCTTGACTTTTAGTCCTCATTGTTTTGTCTACTGCAGACTATCAACGTCAAGGTGGGTAAAATTCTCATCTCATGTCATCTGGCTGTTCTGACAATGGCGTTCTCATCTTCTTTCACTTTCGTACGAAAATAGAAACATTGTCTTGGTTATCGATACAACCATCTCTTCCTGGGATACTAGTAGAGAGAGAGAGAGAGAGAGAGAGAGAGAGAGAGAGAGAGAGAGAGAGAGAGAGAGAGAGAGAGAGAGAGAGAGAATTTTATATTAAAACAACAAACTTTCATTCACAAGTTGTAAGGAAACTAACCCAATTTAAGAATTTGTAACCAGAGAGAGAGAGAGAGAGAGAGAGAGAGAGAGAGAGAGTGGATTCCAAATAAGTGTAGGGAAGGAATTGATGCAAATAACAATTCTTAAGGTTAATGTATCGCCATGATCAGCAAAGCTCTACTAGTCAGGGCCACCCATACTAGGTTGGTTTGCTGTGAGTGTTCAGATTAAAGTTTTCCCACCATCACCAATCTGCAGTGGCAAGCTTAGTGATGAAAACTGGCTAAACCCCAGACATGACCAAGACATGTCAGATACCTCTGTCTTGCAGTGGACTAGAAACTGATTCATTTGTTTGTTGTTGTTGTTGTTGTTATTACTTGCTAACTACAACCTTAGTTGGAAAAGCAGGAAACTATAAGCTAAGGAGCTCCAACAGGGAAAATAGCCCAGTGAGGAATGGAGTAAAAGGAAAATAAAATATTTTAAGAACAGTAACAACATTGAAATAAATATCTCCTTTATAAACTATAAAAACTTTAACAAAACATGAGGAAGAGAAATATGATAGAATAATGTGCCTGAGTGTACCCTCAAGCTAGAGAACTCTAACCCAAGACAGTGAAAAACTAAAACCTGGTTTTCTTCTCAAACAATAACTGTCAAATTCTGTTTTATTTTCTTTTAAAAACAAATACAACTGATATCATGCTATTGTAAAAATACATCCTGTCATTAAATTGAATACAAAACAAACAAGGAGAAAGACCGTTGTAAAGAAATTAGATATTAGATAGAACTGAACGATATGGGACTAAACAGGAAGCCTTCATTTTTTTTATTGAATTCTATGGCTTCCACGCGTTTACTGTTCCTTTTTCTTTTACTACCAGTTATTTTTCCTTTATACCTCTTCCTATTACGTTATCTGAGTTTCTCTTGATTTATATTATATATATATATATATATATATATATATATATATATATATATGCATATATATACTGTATATATACACATATACATACAGAAAGACCATAAGCAGACGCAAGTGGAAGGACATGTCTGAGGCCTTGGTTCTCCAGTGGACTAGTAACGGCTGATGATGACGATGATGTGTGTATGTATATATATATATATATATATATATATATATATATATATATATATATATATATATATATATATATATATATATATATAATTATTTATAAACATAGCCATACAGTATTCATACCTAAACACCATTATATATATATATATATATATATATATATATATATATATATATATATATATATATATATAATTATTTATAAACATAGCCATACAGTATTCATACCTAAACACCATTATATATATATATATATATATATATATATATATATATATATATAATTATTTATAAACATAGCCATACAGTATTCATACCTAAACACCATTATATATATATATATATATATATATATATATATATGTATATGTATATATATAATATATATATATATATATATATATATATATATATGTGTGTGTGTGTGTGTGTGTGTGTGTATGTAATGGAACTTATTACACAGGCCGAACATGCGTGTGGACAATGCAACCAACAACATCCTATTTCACAAATACGCAGTAAATAATACGTTGGAAAAAATATTGGGAAAAAATACTTGGCCTTGGTCATGTAATTCCAGATTTTTCAGATTTTTTTCCAATATATTCGAACAATACTTTTTCTTTTTTTTTTTCTTTTTACACCAGGGTACCACTACCCTGATGGAGAGAACCCCCCACCCCCATTCCCAATCCTACTTAATAACTCCGGGTCACACCTCGGGAGAGAGAGAGAGAGAGAGAGAGAGAGAGAGAGAGAGAGAGAGAGAGAGAATTTTATATTAGAACAATAAACTTTCTTTCACAAATTGTAACGAAACTAACCCAATTTAAGAATTTGTTACCAGAGAGAGAGAGAGAGAGAGAGAGAGAGAGAGAGAGAGAGAGAGAGAGAGAGAGAGAGAGAGAGATACTTGAAATGACGTGTATGGAGAAAATTGATGAAAATAACTTAATTCTTAAGTATTATCGGATCGAAAACTTATTTGTGTAACACTTGTTATGAAAGAGAGAGAGAGAGAGAGAGAGAGAGAGAGAGAGAGAGAGACTTGAAATGACGTATATGGAAAGAATTGTTGAAATTAACTTAATTCTTAAGTAATATTGGATCGAAGACTTATTTGTGTAACACTTGATATGAGAGAGAGAGAGAGAGAGAGAGAGAGAGAGAGAGAGAGAGAGAGAGAGAGAGAGAGAGAGAGAGAGGAGAGAGAGAGAGAGAGAGAGAGAGTGGCATGACCTTGACTTGCAAAAGAGACATAAAGTCGAGAGTTGCCCCCCTGTAAGGAAATACAACTGGGAGGTGTTGGAAAAGCGTTCTTATGCTAATCAACCATAAGGTAAAAAATCCACTGGGCCTCAGTACACCAGGAAAACTGATCTTAAAGGATGCACACGTAATGGTGTTTTTATTTTTTTTTTGCCTGACTGTGATTGAAATCAACTGGCCAACAAATGCATTCCACCGAGCTATACTCTGGCTTTCAGATGTCTTGTTATTTGCCTCAAAAACCAAGGATGACTTTAATATACATGATGGCATTCTTGTTGACAAATAAGAAATGAACAAGTTATAAATCATTAAAGTTGGAATGTACAATTAACAATTAAAAGAAAACGTCCTAAGAACAGTAACAACATTAACATAAATATCTCCTTCATAAACAATAAAAACTTTATCAAAACAAGAGGAAGGGAAATAAGATAGAATAGTGTACCCGAGTTTACCCTCAAGCAAGAGAACTCTACCCCAAGACAGTGGAAGACCCTGGTATAGAGGCTATGGCAATACCTAAGACTAGAGAACAAGGGTTGATTTTGGAGAGTCCTTCTTCTACAGAGCTGCTCTGTACTGAATGACTTGTATTCTTATAGACTGGTTTTGCCACGTAAGGATATTGTCAATTATTACAATACATTTATGTTGAAACTTCACCCAAGGGGTTCACTACTGCACTGTAATTGTTCAGTAGCTACTTTCCTCTTGGTAAAGGTAGAAGAGACGCTTTAGTTATAGTAAGCAGCTCTTCTAGAAGAAGGACACTCCAAAATCAAACCATTATTCTCTAGTCTTGGGTAGTGTCATAGCCTCTGTACCATGGTCTTCCACTATCTTGGGTTAGAGTTCTCTTGCTTGAGGGTACACTCGGGCACACTATGCTATCGTATTTCTCTTTCTCTTGTTTTGTTAGTTTTTTTTTTATAGTTTATATAAGAAATATTCATTCTAATGTTGTTACTGTTCTTAAAATATTTAATTTTTCCTTGTTTCTTTTCCTCCCTAGGCTACTTTCCCTGTTGCAGCCCTTGGGCTTATAGCATCCTGCTTTTCCAACTAGGGTTGTAGTTTAGCAATCAATAATAATAATAATAATAATAATAATAATAATAATAATAACACTCGAATTTCTTAGGATAAAATAATGCTTTACTTTAAGGGCTGCTTTTCAGGTCCTATACAGCAGGGGAACCCTACTCTCTACAGGACCCACACAGGCATTTTATTATAAGCATTCCAAAGCTTTCGGCATTTCACACCGCACATTGCTCGTTTATTGTCAAATCCACATTATCGAAGCACTCAGAAAACAAGATAGTTTCCTCTTGAAAGCTTCAATATCTTACGTACCCATTATATGATTTTTATCAAATGATGGTGTTGATATTGCTAAGGAGATTCAATATTTCTATGAAAACTGGTTCTTTAAAGTAGTCAAATTTAACTACTATGAATTAATATGATAGGAAAATAATTAAATATATGAGAAATTTAAATGCAAATCCTATAAAGGAAAGCTTTTGAAAATACTTATAAAGGAGGGAATGGAGAAGAGAAGAGTAAGCAAGCGAGTGTTTGGAGAGGAGAAGGAGGAGGAGGAGAATAAAGAGGGAGAGGAGGGATTTACCAATCAATGACCCCCATCTTCTTTCTACCCCCACCCCCCCTCCCCAACCCCCACAGCCCATTCTTCTCCCAAACAAAGAAAACCAGTAAAAAAGAACAAGTGAGCTGGTAAAAAGGACAAGTATTCTTCGTTCAAGCATTTCTCTCTCTCTCTCTCTCTCTCTCTCTCTCTCTCTCTCTCTCTCTCTCTCTCTCTCTCTCTCTCTCTTTTAATGCCGTTCACGAAGAGTTTACAGGTTTAAAGGCCGCTCATGAATGGCAGAGGCAAGGGACAGTGACACTGCCCTATCAAGCAGCTGCAGGGCAATGCCCTAGAGACTGACCATATGATCAGCGTCCAAATCTCCCTCCCCACCCAAGCTAGGACCAAAGAGGGCCAGACAATGGCTGCTGATGACTCAGCAGATAGATCTATAGGCTCCCCTCCATTCTTAGTTCACAAGAATGGTGAGGTTGTAGCAACCAAAGAAACTAACGAGTTTGAGCGGGACTCGAACCCCAGTCTGGCGATCACCAGTTAGGGACGTTACCACATCGGCCACCATAAGTCTAGTAATTTCGGGCTCAAAAATCTAGTAATTTCGGGCTCAAAAATAACATCAATTGTTATTTCAAGAGCATATGACTGCAAAACCATACGTTCTTTATGTGCATTATGATGCATAATGTATATAACATAAAATAACCCACAATTTATTAAAAAATAAAATTTATTGAGCTTTCGAAGGGGCCATCTCCCTCCAAAAGCTCAATACATTTCATTTTTAATAAATTTGTGGTTACTTTATTTATCAAACATACACAGTAAATTTAGCATTTTAATGTATATAACATATATTTGTTTATAACAGATATATTTTATAAATTAATGAGACGAATAATGCACATATTGACACTGATAATATACTGAAAATTATTAGTCTTATATACTATTATCTGTTACATAAACTGTACATTATATTCATACTGTAAATATATTAAATATACATACATAGAACAACATACGCAGTCATTTACAGTCCACTGCAGGATACAGACCTCAGAAATGTCCTTAGACATGTCTAGGGTTTGGTCATTTTTATCACAACGCTGGCCACTGTGAATTGGTGATGGTGGGAGATTTTCGTCTGATCGCTGAAAGCAATCAAACCTAGTAAAGGTGGCCCTAACTTCTATAGCTTTGCTGATCATGACGATACACAAACCCTTTCACCACGTTAAGGTATCCCCACACTCAGAGAGGATATACTGTGTGTATATATATATATATATATATATATATATATATATATATATATATACACATATAAATATATATATATATATATATATATATATACATATAAATATATATATATATATATATATACATATAAATATATATATATATATATATATATATATATATATAGTGTGAGTATACATACATACATACATACACACACACAAACGTCCCATTTAAGCAACCTAATGGAATGGTGCCACCAGACGGGCATTAATATTTTAGTGATTTCTGCATTCGGTCTGTTTTAAAATCTAGGTCGACAATACTACAATCGATCAAGAGAGAGAGAGAGAGAGAGAGAGAGAGAGAGAGAGAGAGAGAGAGAGAGAGAGAGGAGAGAGAGAGAGAGAGAGGGGGGTTATTTTATGTTGAAGCAGTTTGGTACATAAACTGTCATTAAAGGCGAACAGTTTAGCTATTTTGTTGAGGCAGGTCGGGGTATAAAAAGAGGAAAATCTTGCATGGAGCGGAGAGAGAGAGAGAGAGAGAGAGAGAGAGAGAGAGAGAGAGAGAGAGAGAGAGAGGAGAGAGAGAGATCCTTAACAAATATAAAGCCAATATGGTTTTTTTAGCTTTAACAGACAAACTCAAATCGATTTTAGGACAATGTCATTTCCATTCTTAATATTTTATGGAATTTATTCGAATTCAATAAACTATGACTACACCAAGCTATAATTTCTGCACATTTAAAGTATGGATGTGATATTATTATTATTATTATTATTATTATTATTATTATTATTATTATTATTGCTAGCTAAACTACAACCCCAGTTAGAAAAGCAGGGTGTTATAAACCCAAGGACTTCAACAGGGAAAATAGCCTAGGGAGGTAAAGAAATAAGGAAATACATTATATAATGTGACTGAGTGTACCCTAAAGCAGGAGAAAATAATAGTTGTTTGCTAGGGTTTCGTAGACTATAGAATGAGAACAATCAACATTAATTACAATGACTATTGGACTGGTAAATGTCAAGGTACTGCAAATGATGGAGACTTGTTTTATTTCCCTTAAATATCAGTTTCATTTGGTATTGTTCTCTTATACCAACAAAACAATAAATTCAGAGCATAAAAAGCCTTTTCGTGTTAAACAGAGTCGTTAAAAAGATATATATGCAGTTCGCAGCCCATTTTCTCCTTCATTCCTTAATCCGTATTTTTCGTTGGAGTCAGTCCTACTGAATACATACATACATACATACACACACATGCACAAACACACACACATACACACAGTAATTGTTTATACGCTGAACAGGCTGACATAAGTCTTTTTATAGTTTATCTATAAAAGATCTGTTTTAATGTTGTTACCGTCCCGCCTCTTCTTTAATAATGTTCATTTCCTAACCTGTTACAAAACCCGTAATTTTAATCGGAAATTCTCAGTAAAAACACTTTTTTCAGCCGTATTTCAGTAAAATACAGGCGACCGTAATTTTTACCCTTCTCTGTTATTATCTTTTACGGGTTGGTGACCGTAATATCACTCCTTTACGTAAATATGTCCGTTTTTTAAAACGGTAAATGCCTGGCAACATCTGTGTGAGTGTGTGCATATTGATCTAAATATTTAACCGTCATTTTTTGACTGGTTGAGTACACTAGAAGTAGTAGTAGTAGTAGTAGTAGTAACAATAATAATAATAAGAATAAAAATAATCATAACTAAAGTTTTGTAGTTATTGGATGTAGTAATAATAATAATAATAATAATAATAATAATAATAATAATAATAATAATAATAATAACTACAGTTTTGTAGTTATTGGATGCAGTAATAATAATAATAATAATAATAATAATAATAATAATTTAGTTATTAACTGCCCGAAGTTATCTGGCACTATCTGGCACTATTCGCAAAGCTCACCCCCCCCCCCCTTACCGCTTGTTCGTAAGCTTTGTCTAAGCTGGCAGACTGCTTGCTATTTTTGGGGACTGGCCCTCTCCTCCCGTCAGCCCAACTCAAGGCACTTAGGGTTGACGAATACGTGAGTCACTCTTCGAGTATTTGGGGTCCAACGCATACGCTGTGTTGAGACTGACTTTTCGCGCGATGGTGAAACCAAACAGAATTCATCTAATCAAATTTTGTGTTATTATTAATATCATTATTATTATTGTTATCGTTAGTATTATTATTATTATTATTATCATTATTGTTATATTATTATTATTACTATTATTGTTATATTATTATCATTATTGTTATATTATCATTATTACTATTATTGTTATATTATTATTATCATTATTATTATTATCATTATCAATATTATTATCATTGATATTATGATTATTATTATTATTTTATTATTATTATCATTATCATTATTATTATTATTGTTATTATTATCATTTTTACTAATATTATTATCATTATTATTATTACTAATATTATCATTATTACTATTATTATTATTAGCTGGGCCCCGCATAGTACAGGTACTAGAAGAGTTGGAAAACCCAGGCCTACATGGCTAAGGACTATGAAGCGAGAAGTAGGAGATAATGAGTGAAGTATTAAATTAAAAGCTCAAGATAAAGACAACTGGCGAAATCTAACAGAGGCCCTTTGCGTCAATAGGCGTAGGAGATGATGACAATGACGATGATGATGAAGATGATGATGTTGATTATTATTATTACTTGCTAAGCTAGACCCTTGTTGGAAGAGCAGGATGATATAAACCCAAGGGCTCCAACAGGGAAAATAGCCCAGTGAGGAAAGGAAATAAGGAAATAAATCCACAAAAAGAGTGGTAATCAACAATTAACAAAGAATGAAATATTTTAGGAACAGTAATAACATTAAAACATATCTTTCACATATAAAAAATATAAAAAGATATGCCAGCCTGTTCAACATATAAGCATTTGCATTTGTTACAAGTTTGAACTTTTGTTTGACTAAAGTTAACACAAGAGTATTATTATTATCAATGTTGTTATTATTATTTTTATTATTATTATTATTATTATTATTATTATTATTATTATTATTAGTAGTAGTAGTAGTAGTAGTAGTAGATTTTTATTATTATTATTATTATTATTATTAGTAGTAGTAGTAGTAGTACTAGTAGATTTTTATCATTATTATTATTATTAGTAGTAGTAGTAGTAGTAGTAGTAGTAGTAGTAGTAGTAGTAGCAGATTTTTATTATTATTATTATTATTATTATTATTATTATTATCACTTGCTAAACTACAACCCTAGTTGGAAAAGCAGGATACTATAAGCCCAAGGGCTCCTACAGGGAAAATAGCCCAGTAAAGAAAGGAAATAGAGAAATAAATAAACTACAATAGAAGTAATGAACAATTAAAATAAAATATCTTAAGACCAGTAACAACATTAATATAAATCTTTCATATATAAACTATAAAAACTTTAAAATGGAAAGGATATATATGAATAAAAAAACTGTTGAAATATACTTTGGTTAGAGTTCTCTTGTTATAACTGATCTTTAAGTATTTCATTTTAATTGTTCATTACTCTCTTGTAGTTTATCAATTTCCTTGTTTTCTTTCCTCACTGGGCTATTTTTCCCTGTTGGAGCCATTGGGCTTATAGCATCCTCTTTAACAACAGCTTACATAATAATAATAATAATAATAATAATAATAATAATAATAATAATAATAATAATAATAATCTTAAATCGTTCCAATATATTTTCATACGAATATATTTCCCTTGACCTAATAAAAAAAACTTTCAGAAATTTCCCTCTTATCAACTCTCACAAAGCAAGTATTCGACCTTGGGCAGTGACTCCACAGTACAGTATATCTCGAGAATGGTTTCAACCCCATGGGATGAGGATTACCACGTCGAGGCTCTATGTAATGATTCTGATGGATCCACAGACACCTAAAGTTCATAATTTGCTTCTCTCTTTCTCTCTCAATCATAGCTGCGACCCGCAAAGTTTAACAACTACCAGGAACCTTACTCAAGATTCATGAATGCGTCCAAAAGCAGATCTGATATTACCGAGAGAGAGAGAGAGAGAGAGAGAGAGAGAGAGAGAGAGAGAGAGAGAGAGAGAGATTTGAACTAGGTCTACAGAGTTTAAAATCTTTGATCATGATCATTATAATTTTTCAAATGCTAGCCTTAAACAATATAAAAAATTATTATCCTATCTCTTATAAAAACATATGAGAGAGAGAGGAGAGAGAGAGAGAGAGAGAGAGAGAGAGAGAGAGAGAGAGAGAGAGTAGAGAATAAAAATATCTTCAACTTATTTTAAATAATCTAAAATACAGATTTAGAGAAAGAGAAATCTCAGCCATAGGTTCGTTCACTTGCTTCGACGGACGAACGGAAAACAGTCGCAACCCAATGAACTTCCACCTGAACTTGAGGAAATTACCTTCATCGAAATTCAATAAACTTTTTAATTAGTCTGAAAGTTTGTTTCAAGGACAAACGTTTCGTGGAATAAAGTTTCCGTTCAACCATAAGAGATAACGGCATCACAGTCATCTCATTAACGTGTTTATCAATCGAGTGCTTAACATCATAACATATAAAATAATAAACAAATACAGCAATTGAAACAAATAAAAACAAACACACATACATTATATATATATATATATATATATATATATATATATATATATATATATATATATATATATATATATATATATATATATATATTATACAAAATAGTATACAGTATATGTAATTTTCATAAATGCATACACATTCAAATGAATATACATATATAATGTATGTAATATGCATACCGGTACATGCATACACACATTCATATATTGTGTGTGTGTATATATATATATATATATATATATATATATATATATATATATATATATATAAAATACATTAAAACATAAATATTCATTAGTTTTACATATAACTATTAGTTTTACATGAAACTATCCATACATATGAGGAAAATATTAATAAATCATAAAAAAAACTATAGACTGGAATCTAATGAACCCGGAAAAATATTGACAAAAAAAAATAATATTAATAAGTCTTCAAGAAACTAACAAAAACCGACAATTTCATGAACACAGACAAGACACCTTCCTCTACTCTCTCTCTCTCTCTCTCTCTCTCTCTCTCTCTCTCTCTCTCTCTCTCTCTCATACGTGGGTGTCAAAACCAGTACCAGCAAATGACCTAACCTACTTTGCGCCAGCAGCACAGAGACCAATCGGTCGGCAGTACATTCCTTAATGTTAATATATCGGACCGTTGCCATAACACCACGTGTCGGCTCGATAATTCGCCAGTTCGCAGAATGGACAATAGTCCTTTAACCTAAATACCTGTCCGACCGTTACAATTTCGTGTGAATGATTGGCGAGAGAGAGAGAGAGAGAGAGAGAGAGAGAGAGAGAGAGAGAGAGAGTGGTTTACATATATTCATATGAGGACATGGAAATACGTGATTGAGTGCACAAACTTTGAGAGAGAGAGAGAGAGAGAGAGAGAGAGAGAGACTTAAGTATATTGCATCACATGCAAGTATATATACACATATATATATATATATATATATACACAACGCAATACACATGCATAAAAACAAAGGATATATAGGTCATTTGTGTATATAAATATATTTCCTTCAAGTTAACTTTTCAATAGTTTAGAGAGCTTGATCAAACCAAACAACCTTATATTTATGACCTAGAATTAGGTCAGTGACTTGGGCGATGAGGGTCATCATTCTGCCAACTAATACAATGACCAAAAGTGGGCAATAGTTCTAAATATTATAAGCTAATACGCACAAATGCAAGTTGAATTATTCGTTAACTCAAAGACTTAAAAAAAACTATATACATTTCAGGATTAATGTTTTTAATCTTACAAAAACTAGAATTGATAGTATTTACAAAGAGTTATGCGACTATATTTGTAAACATTAAAATCCTTTTATTATTCTTAAATATTTATATGTTGCTATGTAGGATAAATACAAGAAAAATATTGTTTATGAGCCCACACGCAATGTACTTTACTGATCGTTACTAGCAAATTTCAAATCAAAGCAGTGCAATATAGTAAGAAGTAGGTTAGCCAGGGCACCAGCCACCCGTTGAGATACTACCGCTAGAGAGTTATGGGGCCCTTTGGCTAGCCAGAAAGTACTTCATTAGATCCTTCTCTCTGGTTACGGTTCACTTTCCCTTTACCTACACAAACACCAAATAATCTGGCCTATTCTTTACAGATTCTCATCTGTCCTCATACACCTGACAACACTGAGATTACCCAACAATTCTTCTTCACCCAAGGGGTTAACTACCCATTGTAATTGTTCAGTAGCTACTTTCCTCTTGGTGAGTGTTAAAGAGATCCTTTAGTTATGGTAAGCAGCTCTTCTAAGAAAAGGACACTTCGAAATCAAACTATTGTTCCCTAGTCTTCCACTGTCATGGGGTAGAGTTCTCTTGCTTAAGAGGGTACACTCACGCACACTATTCTATCTATTTTCTCGTTTCCTTTCCTCACTGGGCTATTCTCCCTGTTGGAGCCCTAGCTTTTCCAATTAGGGTTGTATTTTAGCTAGTAATAATAATAATAAACACAAAATATCAACCCCTTTATGTTTCCTCATTGGGCTACTTTCCCTGTTGGAGTCCTAGCTTTTCCAACTAAAGTTTTAGATTAGCTAGTAATAATAAACACAAAATAACATAAAATTACTAAAGATAATCTTTAAGCAATAGAAAATAAAAACCGAAATCAAGACTACAGATACCATAACCCCTTATTTACATCATCATCATATCTCCCCCTACGCCTGTTGACGCAAAGGTCCTCGGTTATATTTCGCCAGGTGTCTATCTTGAGCTTTTAATTCAATACTTCTCCATTCATCATCTCCTACTTCGCGCTTCATAGACCTCAGCCACGTAGGCCTGGGTCTTTCAACTCTTCTAGTCCCCTGTGGAGCCCAGCTGAACGTTTGGTGAACTAACATGCATGAACATATTTGCATACACTTTGTTAATTACATTTCGTACTTACAGAATAAGAAGCGATCAAGAAGGCGGCATTGGCTCTCTTCTGGGGATCCAGAGTTGTGTAGTGGACGATCTTTTTCTTGGCTAAAGACAGGCTCTGCAAAAGAAGGAAATGGATTACAATCAATGCTTTAGAGAGAGAGAGAGAGAGAGAGAGAGAGAGAGAGAGAGAGAGAGAGAGAGAGAGAGAGAGAGAGGCTCAAATCAATAGACAAGCTAACAACAATAAAAGCTGATAAATGCATCGGTACATTTACAATGTTATGGCATTAGATTCATAATCTAATAAAATTTATATAAAAACACACATACGCACACATATTACACACACACACACACACATATATATATATATATATATATATATGTGTGTGTGTGTGTGTGTGTGTGTGTGTGTGTTTGTGTGCGCGTGTGCTTGTCCCGTTTCTCGTCCACTGCAGGACAAAAGCATCAGACAAGTCTTTATTCTCACACACACACACACACACACACACTATATATATATATATATATATATATATATATATATATATATATATATATATATATATATATATATGTGTGTGTGTGTGTGTGTTTATATATATATATATATATATATATATATATGTGTGTGTGTATGAACGCACCCGCGCACAGAAAGGTAAACTATTATTACAATTCACCCCTAAGCAAAAATAACTTTCAAATCTAATCTGGGCGTTCTTCTCAAGGTGACAAAACTTTTCGTCCTTATCATTAACTTCCCGCCTAGCGGTGGCCTTTGATTCCCGGAGATTATTTCCTCAGAGGATGGCTGTTTTGTGTGAGCTATTACGTCTGGGATTGAACGTAGCCTATTTATCCAGTTACTAATATGAAAACATTGCATTTAAACATTTCAATTCTAAAATCTGTTTTGTCTCAACCGTAGATGAATGAAACGGTTTGATAATGAAATGTAACTAGTGTTTGAAAAGATGAACTCTTGATTACATAATTATGTAGATTTCATCAAGGATTGTCTTTGATTTGTGTACAAAATCGATATAGCGTAGATGCGTACAATACATGAAATGTGTTAAACAAAACGCGTAGTTTCATCCAATGATACTATCATGATACTCAACAGTAACAACAACAACAACAACAACAACAACAATAATAATAATAATAATAATAATAATAATAATAATAACAATTGTTTGAAACAAAATTATTCCATTAAAATATCACGATGTTGAACCGGGATGCATCTATGAACTGCTCAGATTTCATGAAATGTTATAAACACATGAAAAGACTTAATATATCCTTTAATCCTACATATCCTGTCCACATATCCTTTCAAACTAGAAATCGTTTTCGATTATCCTGTTCAAAAGGTCATCTTGCCTAAAAAAAATTTTTTAAATGATTAATTGAATTGAAGTATCCTATTTATATAGTGAAATACGGTTGACCAATGCATTGGATGATTCTTTTTTCTTCGAGTCAACTGACATGGTTATCCCAGTCAATGAAATTAACTTTCATTTGGGTAAAAGTAACTTTCATTTGGGTAAAAGTAACTTTCATTTGGGTAAAAGTAACTTTCATTGGGTAAAAGTTACTTTCATTTGGGTAAAAGTAACTTTCATTTGGGTAAAAGTAACTTTCATTGGGGTAAAAGTAACTTTCATTGGGTAAAAGTAACTTTCATTTGGGTAAAAGTAACTACTTTCATCGGGTAGAAGTAACAACTTTTTATTGGGTAAAACTAACAACTTTTCATTGGGTACAAGTAATAACTTTCATTGGGTAAAAGTAACATTTTTTCATTGGGTACAAGTAACAACTTTCATTGGGTAAAAGTAACAACTTTTCATTACGTAAAAGTAACAAATTTTCATATGGTAAATTTAACAATTTCATTGACTAAAATCAACAACTTTCATTGGGTAAAATTAACAACGTTCATTGGGTGAAAGTAACAATTTTCATTGGGTAAAATAAACAAATTTGATTAGGTAAATGTACCTTTCATTGAGTAAAAGTAACAACTTTCATTGGGCAAAAGTAACTTCCATTGGGTAAACGCACTAATGAGGCACTTAGGCTACCTGAGTTTCCAGATAACATTAATCTATTTAACACTTATTCAAATCATCAAAGAGATAAATTTACGAAATACGATATACGATATCGAAAGGCTTTGCAAATAAAAAAATACATTTTGATGGAAATGTCTTCGCCTTGCCATGTACAGTTAAAACTTTCAAAAGTAATACAAGAACAAATTTATATTGAAGGACATCTTTCCTAATTCAAGTAACTTCTACCGAGTACTCCACAGTTTGCCCTAACCAGTTCCAATTACCCTTGAGCCCTATACAACCACAAGGACAATCTATGGATCCATTCAGAAAGAATAAATTCAAGTGACATCGTTTACCGTCATCGTTTACCGTCCCAAGGTTGGGCTACTTGTAATACTTCGTATTACTCAATGATGATGTTACTCTACGGCTTCTTTGCTTCCACGTGAACAAGATATTTTCAACATCAGCGTCTTTATCAGCAATAGGAAATCACAGTGTTCTATAATTTAATTCCAGATTATATAAGCTATGGTGTTCTTGGCTGGTCAGCTGGTGTTCCTAGCTAATCAGCTGGTGGTTCAGGCTGCTCAACTAGGGCTTCTAGTACGTTAGCTGGTGTTCCCGGCTGATCAGCTGGTGCTTCTAGTACGTTAGCTGGTATTCCTGGCTAATCAGCTGGTGCTTCTGGTAAGTCAGATGGTGATCCTGATTGGTTAGCTGGTGACCCTGGTTGGTCAGCTCAGTAATTCAATTTGACAGTAAATAAATGTTAAGTACTCTCTCTCTCTCTCTCTCTCTCTCTCTCTCTCTCTCTCTCTCTCTCTCTCTCTCTCTCTCTCTCTCTCTCTCTCCACAGTTAAAAGACTTGACATCCTCTTTCTCTCTTTCCTGGCATTCATCTTTCAATATCTGTTATATTCTATTCTCACCTTCCTAAAGATATTTCAAGGTTTCTCGCCTCTCAATATTTACAAATCTAGCTGTTTACAAAACAATTCAAGTCAATCAAAATGTCATAAATAGATTCAAAAGTTCACCCAAACGACCTTCAAAAAAAAAAAAAAAAGTTGAAACTTTATAACTTCGTTTAGTTACAGAAGAGGGAAGAGGAATTTCTCAACTAATACGTAACTAGTTTTCGTCCTTGCTGGAAAGTTACGATGATGAAATTGAAGACGGAATCAGAGTAATTTAGCGAAGAATAAAATAGTTTATAGGTTTTTCTCCATTTTCTTATTTCCGAAAGATTTAAAACAGTGCCAAATCAGACTGCGTCCAATCACATTCACGACTTGACCTTTCATATAAAAGATGCTATTGCTTACAGTGTTCCTCTTTAGCTATGATAAGCATCTCTTCTAGGAGAAGGACACTCCAAAATTAACCCATTGTTCTATAGTCTTGGGAAGTGCCATAGACTCTTTATTATGGTCTTCCACTGTCTTGGGTTAGAGTTCTCTTGCTTGAGGGTACACTCTGGCACACTCTTCTTATTTCTTTTCCTCGTGTTTTGTTACAGTTTCTATAGGATATATTTACTTTAATGTTGTTACTATTCTTAAAATATTTTATTTTTCCTAATGTCCTTTCCTCACTGGGCTATTTTCCCTGTTGGAGACCTCAGGCTTATAGCATCTTGCTTCTCCAACTAAGGTTGTAGCTTAGCAAGTAATAATAATAATAATAATATTAATAATAATAATAATAATAATAATAATAATAATAATAATAATAAGTCTCATTAAATGTATATCACTCAATTACCTGAAAGTTGACCAGGTAACATCTGGATCAGAATTTCCCCTTCGAAAATACAAGGCAAATAAAAAATTATGAACTTCTCGCTTTAAAAAAAGAATTCCTATAAACAACACTGAGTTAAAATGATAGAGATGATTATCATGAATTTACGGCTTCAAGAAATAAATTGGCTCCATTTTAACTTCGTCAAAAAAAAAGAGAAAAAAAAGAAAGAGAAGAAGAAGAAGCAGCCAACTGCGCTCCTGCCCACGAAGTGCAATTTATATTGCAGAATGAGTTCCATAAAAAGGAAATGGGGAAAGAATGTAGTTTGTTTATACATATTTGCCAAAATCAAAAAATGGTTTTATGTATGTTGGTCAAAATTAGAAAAAGTAGTTTATACACACACACACACACACACACACACACACACACATATATAATATATATATATATATATATATATATATATATATATATAGATATATATATATATATATATGACAAAATCAAAAACAGTTTTATATATATTTGCCAAATTATAAAATACAGTGTTTATACATATTTGCCAAATGTCAAAATTAAAATGTTTTTTATATGTAATTGGCAAAATAAAAAAAATAGTTTTTACCTATATTTGCCAAAATAAAAAATGAAGCATTTATATATATATATATATATATATATATATATATATATATATATATATATACATATATATATATATATATATATATGCCAAAATCAGAATATTTAGGTTTTAAATTTGCCAAAATATTGTGTACAATGCCATATGACTCACGGCAGTAAAACAACGACTGCTGCACATACGAAGCACATGAAGCTTTGAATAGAAAAAAAAATTGTAGATAAAAAAAAAAATAATGGGTGCGCCACATTGAGGAACAATCAGGGATGCAAATAGAGGCGGCAGGAAGGTTTAAAGGTTTAAAGACCCCTCATGAATGGCAGGGGCAAAGGACAGTGACATTGCCCTATCGAGCAGGACAATGTCCTAGAGACTGACCATATACACATATGATCAGCGCCCAAGCCCCCTCGCCACCCAAGCTAGGACCAAGAAGGGACAGGCAATGGCTGCTCATGACTTAGCAGATAGACCTTTAGGTTCCCCTAAACCACCCATCATTAGCTCAAAAGGATAGTGAGGTTGCAGCGACCAAAGGGACGTTACCACATCGGCGAATACAACCCTGAGTTATATCTTGAGTGGAGAGGGGTTTTGGGCGCTGATCACATGTATAAATGGTCAGTGTCTATGGCATTGTTCTACTCGATAGGGCAATGTTATTGTCCCTTGCCCCTGCCATTCATGAGCTCCCTTTAAACCTTAAACCTTTAAAGGTTAAAACATAGTCGAAGTAGAGAACAATGATCATATGGTCATCCCAAGGATTTAGGATAAGGCCTGACGCTAGGACCAGGGAGGCCATTAAGCACCTAGGAAGAAAGGAAACGGAAACGGGATTAAGTAGAGGCCTAAAAAATGGGTGCAGTGAGGGGGACGTTGCAAAAACTCATTGGTAAAGGAGCACATTTCATTGCACGAGGTGCACTGTCGGCATTATCACAAGACAAAAACATATAAAAGTAAAAATTGAACCCCAATGACAAAAAAAATTAAGAAAAATTAAAAATTAAATAGTAATTTAAAAAAAGACCCATTGGGTAAATGAGCACATTTGAATGCAAGAGGTACACTGTCGGCATTATCCCAAGACCCGTAAAAAGGAGAAAAGATATTTTTTTTTTAAATTAAAAAATTCAAACCCCAAGACAAAAAAAAAACGTAAAAAGATAAATAAAAATTAAATAATTATATAGTTTCCGTAACTACACATACGAAACCCACAAAAAGGCTATAAATTTACCGCAAGATGAGAGGGAGAAAATTACAGACGGTAATAATTTCGAAATTATTACTCCAATTGGGTCGTTGCCATTAGTATGAGGGAGTTTATGGCGCATCTGATTCGATCAATTCTCTCTCTCTCTCTCTCTCTCTCTCTCTCTCTCTCTCTCTCTCTCTCTCTCTCTCTCTCTCTCTCTCTCTCTCTCTCTCTATATATATATATATATATATATATATATTTATATATATATATATATCATCTCTTCCTACGCCTATTGACGCAAAGGGCCTCAGTTAGATTTCACCCTTCGTCTATATCTTGAGCTATTAAATAATTACTTCTCTACTCGTCATCTCGTTCTTCACATTTCATAGTCCTCAGTCATGTAGGTCTGGGTCTTCCGACTCTTCTAGACCCCTGTGGAGCTCAGTTGAAAGTTTATTTATATATACATATATACATATATATATATATATATATATATATATATATATATATATATATATATATATATATATACATATCATCATCTCCTCCTACGCCTATTGACGCAAAGGGCCTCAGTTAGATTTCACCCTTCGTTTATATCTTGAGCTATTAAATCAACACTTCTCCATTCGTCATCTCGTTCTCCACACTTCATAGTCCTCAGCCATTTAGGTCTAGGTCTTCCGACTCTTCTAGTCCCCTGTGGAGCCCAGTTGAAAGTTTATTTATATATACACACACACACACACACACATATATATATATATATATATATATATATATATATATATATATATATATATATATTCTTATGCCAAAGGTCAACTAGGAATATTAAATAAATATAAAATCAACATTAAAAGGACTGAAACCAACAGGACTAACAAAAAAATGAAACTGATAAGGTGCTCTTCATTATCGAAATCGCTTCCAATCCCTCCACAAAGGAAACGGAAAACGGCACAGAATACGTGACGTGTGAACTCGGCACCTTTGCCAAGTCGTGCCTTATCTTCAGGGTTAGATCAGATAAAGAGAAGAAGCAAACGTACGTGAGATTTACTCAAAATGGTAGAAAATTTGCCGTACGCTGACACTGAATGATCTGTGCAAGGTGGTTGTTTAGGTGCTGACGGAGAGGCGATGTGAATGCATGTTGAGTTTATTCAATAGATAACGTGCTTATATACAAGCAGTTGCGAGCAAGAATGTCACAAAAGAAAGGTAAAACATGCTATGGTAAGCTTAAACAGGTTGTTCTAATAGTGTGGGAGAGAGCGAGAGATAAGAAAAAGTTGTAGAATTACATTGTATGAGCGTGCGTGAAACAAAATCCTTACCGGGCCAAACGTAGAAAGAAAAACAGTAGGTGCTGCTAGGAATATTAATAGGATATATATTTCCCCCTTTAGTCGTTTTAAACTTGACATTTCTACTCCACACATTTGAGGTACACTCCGGCATGATATTCTGTTTACTTATTTCCTTTCTTCACTGGGGTATTTTTCCCTGCTGTAACCCTTGGGCATACAACATCCTGCTTTTACAACTAGGACTATAGCTTAGATTGTAATAATAATAATAATAATAATAATAATAATAATAATTTGAAGGAGAATGAAAAAAATAATAATAATAACTGGAACGGCCACTCGATAGAGTGCATACCTCCGCCTATCATGACATGGGCAATTGAATTATGCAAATTTGGGCACCAGTTTCATCCAAATTAGATAAAAACTAACCACAATTTGCAATAAATACGTTTTTTACCTTTCAGTGACCTTAGCCATGACGTTTGACCCAATCACTCCCAAAATCTAACAAAATTATCCTCGAATCATGGCTGATCATCCCACCAAATTTCAAGAGATTCGGTCAAATAGTTTTTGAGTTATACGAATCTCACACACACACACACACACACACATAATACAAATACACGCCTAGCAAAACATAACCGAACAGACTTAAGTTACATCGTCTCCCAAATGGTAAAATGGGTAATGTAAATTGAAAAGGTACCTAATGGGTACAGTTAACCAGCAACTAGAAAATAATTTTCTCATTATCAATATTTTCTACTAGTCTTTTCAATTTCAAGTCATATGCTCTGTAATTTCTTGAATTCACTATGTGGTCATTTAGTGTTTAACTTTGTGCTGTTTGTACACTTTAACTAAGGTACTAATAATTTGTACCATACCCTAAAATGCAATCGTTACCTATACTCTAAAATTCTATCAGGCTTCTACAAATTATTATTATTATTACTTGCTAAGCTACAAACCTAGTTGGAGAAGCAGAATGATATAAGCCCAGGGACTCCAACAAGGAAAATAGCCCAGTGAGGAAAGGAAACAAAAAAAGTTAAATTTCTTAAGAAGAGTAACATCAAAATAAATATCTCCTATATAAACTATAAAAAACATTTACAAAATCAGAGGAAGGGAAATAGAATAGAATAGTGTGCCCTAGTGTACCCTCAAGTAAGAGAACTCTAACCCAAGACAGTGGAAGACCATGGTACAGAGGATACGGCACTACCCAAGACTACAGAACAATGGTTTGATATTGGAGTGTCCTCTTAGAAGAGCTGCTTACCATAGTTAAAGAGCCTCTTCTACTTGCCAAGTGGAAAGTGGCTACTGAATAATTACAGTGCAGTAGTTTATCCCTTGAGTGAAGAAGAATTACTGGATAGTCTCAGTGTTTTCAGGTATATGAAGACAGAGGAGAGTATGTAAAGCATAGGCCAGACTATTCGGTGTTCTTCTAGGCAAAGGGGAAAGTGGACAGTAAATCAACCCTAATTATATCAAGTTTCTACAAAACTTTTGAAAAGGACACTAAATAAAACCAAGCCATTACTACATCATCATTAATCTACAAATATATATATATATATATATATATATATATATATATATATATATATATATATAAATATATATATATATATATATATATATATATATATATATATATATATATATATATATATATATATATATATATAAGAAACAAGCAACAGCACAAACAAAAGCAGTTCTGAAAGCACTGCAGGCGGAATACGGCAGGAGACCAACTCTCCCAAACTTGTGCCGGATACTTTGGGCGAAGATAATTCCCCGAGACTCGGCCCACGGCAGAACTTCGGCTCCAGAGACAGAGTTAATTAACCGGGCAATCGGAATGTGGTACAGGGATGATATAATAATAATAATAATAATAATAATAATAATAATGATAATGATAACAATAATAATAATGATAATAATAATAATAATAATAATAATAACAATAATTCTAATTCTAATGATTTAACAATAATAATAATAATAATAATAATAATAATAATAATAATAATAATAATTTTAATACTAATGATTTACCAATAAATTTTAATAACAATAATAATATTAATAATTTTCATTTGAATTCTAACAACAATAATTATTCTAATGATTTAATTAA
>NC_090726.1:194783942-194800217 GCF_036898095.1 Palaemon carinicauda
GTTGACTAAACTATGCAGGCAGCCATGACACTCCTTTTTCTAGACCTTATTTTAAATAGATTAATTTATTTTTTCTGATATACTGTATATATACACAAATGAATAGATAGATACAGTATATATACAATATACTCTCTCTCTCTCTCTCTCTCTCTCTCTCTCTCTCTCTCTTTATATATATATATATATATATATATACATATATATATACTGTATGTGAGTGAGTTTGTGTCTGTATGTATGAGGGTGTGTTTTATATATACAATACATAACATATACGACATTAAAATATAAAATTCACTGCTAATACATCCATACACACAAAAAACACACACATATATATTTATACATATATATATGTATGTATGTGTGTATGTGTGTTTATGAACACGTGTACACCGGTAGTAACTCCCCCAACATCTTCCTAACAGATGCGTACTGTTGTTACAGGTGTGTGTGTGTGTGTGTGTGTGTGTGTGATGAATAACCACATGTGGTAAAGAAAAAAATACCTGTACATTACCTAGAGGAATGTCCAGTGCTGGGATCAGTTACATATGTTTAGAGAGTTGCTGATGTCAAGCATTAGTAAGGCTTTTGATAAGGTAGGTTTCTTACCCCTTAATTCCGACTATATGTGAATGGGATTAATAAATGTATATTTGTACAATTAATGATAACTTCTGTCTTTGTTGTTCCTCTTTACTACATATACACTAGTGTGTATTTATATACATGGAAATATGAATCCATATATATGTATGTACACACATATACATATATATATACATATATATATATACATATATATATACATATATATATATAGTATATATACGCATGTTACCAATATAGTCTGTATATATTCATACCTATATATACATATATATATATATATATATGTGTGTGTGTGTGTATGTGTATATATATATATATATATACATAAATTTACAAACATGCTGTATATATATACAGTATATATGTATATATATACATATATATATATATATATTGTATATATATACATATATATATATATATATACTGTATATATATATAATTCATATATAAACACAAACACACAAATATATATATATATATGCATATACACTATATACACGTACACAAACATACATATATCCTCACACATACACAATCATACACATAATACACACACACACACACACACATATATATATATATATATATATCTATATATACAGGATATACATACATACATACACATTTGCACTCAACAACCTTCTTCATAGCAGAGCCAAAATGCATACCAATTGGAACTTCGTGCAATGCCAGCCATGGAAAGCTAAATAGGGTATCTTTCGTGAAATTCCACCACGGACATTGACTTATGATGACACATAAAACGATTTAAATAAATCACGAAAGTAAAAAGAGGTCATTGTGGGTGTTTGAATTAATAATGACACGTAAAAAGAAAAAATATATATACAGTATTTATATATACTAGTTTACGCGACCCGTCAAAAATGATGGGTAAATACTTAAACAGATGTGCGCACGCACAGAACCCTTCTTACTGGGGTATGACAACGCCCCCACCCCATGCTAGAGGGACAGCAAGAGACTGAGTAGTTATGCGTCTGGCAGTGGCACTGTGTGACCGGAAGATTATATATATGTGTGTATATATATATATATATATATAGAGAGAGAGAGAGAGAGAGAGAGAGAGAGAGAGAGAGCTTGTATAGGGGAGACATTGTATATACAACTATTCAGTTTGTACTATTAGCACACAGTATGTGCTTATCTTAACAATGGCAGGCAAAAGAAAAAAAAATATATAATGAATTTACATAAAAAATTCTTAAGCTACCTTAGTTACCACTTATACCAAGGGAACTATTCCAGACAAAAAAAAAAAAATAACATTTAACAAGAGTAAGACAAAGGAATATTACTGCCTACAACTAGCGAATGCCTCTCTCTCTCTCTCTCTCTCTCTCTCTCTCTCTCTCAATCAATGAAACATTTCCTTTGTGTAAAACAAGCATTCTCTCCCCCAAAACGCCCCCCCCCCCCCCATTACGCTCGTTCATCCTGGCTCCTATGATCAATATATGGGTTACTCTGGCGCCAGTCGCCATGCCCGTAAGGGTTAAAACCCCGTAGGCTGGCGTAGGAATGCCGTCTTTAATTGCTTACGTACACCTTCGCTCGTTTATTGAAGATGGACCTCGAGAGGTATTCGTGTATCATGGCATTCTCTTCTATCGGATTCGGATGAATGTTACAATGGATGAGCGTAGGGACTGTTTGAAGGGTCTGCGTTGAAAAGATTTATACTCTTGTGTTTGGAATAGTTTGATATTTTTAAGGATGGAGTAATGTACCGGAAAACTAAGGAATTTTAAGATTTTTTTTTTTCAAGATTTACATTTGGAATTTTTTTTTTAAAGATTTGCATTTGGAGTTTTTTCTTTTTTTTAAATAATTTATACTAAGATGTTGATTCAAATGATGGAGTAATATACCAGAGAACGAAGTAAATTTAGAAAAAAAAATTTAAAAATTTGCATTTGGAATTTTTTTCAAACCATTTGGTATAAGTTAATAATTTGAAGGATGGTGGAGTAATGTACAAGAAAACAAGGGAAATTTAGAAAAAAAAAATTATTTTAACAAGTTTGCTTTTGGAATTTTTTTCCAACCATTTGGTATATACTAAAATGTTGATTCAAATGATAGAGTAATGTACCAGAAAACATAGGAAATTTAGGATAAATTAATTTCAAAGATTTGCAATGGCATATTTTTTTTTCATTAATTTTTGGTTATACAAAAAATTGCTGCGAAATTATATTTTTAAAATTTTCGTAATTTCAGTTCTAAGACATAAAATGTCGGATAATTTAAACTTTAAAAACATACTTAAATTCAGTTCCAGACAAAAAATGGCAGAGAAATAAAAATAAAAAATGAAACCTCAGGATATGGTATAATGTAAGGTACATGAAATGGGATCTCTCGTTATATTGCACCATTGGAACTGCGTTTGTTTACAAAACGCACAGAAAGACCATAAACAGACGCAAGCGGAAGGACATGTCTGAGGCCTTTGTTACGCAGTGGACTAGTGACGTCCGAAAAGGAAATATATATATATATATATATATATGGACTGGCATAGAAAGACCTTATACAGACGAAAGTGGAAGGTCATGTCTGAGGCCTCTGTTCTGCAGACGACTAGTAACAGCTGATATGCATATGTGTGTATATGTATATATGCAAATCATTATACACATGCAAACACACATTCACACACACACACACACATATATATATATATATATATATGTGTGTGTGTGTGTGTGTGTGTGGGTGTGAATGTGTGTATGCATGCGTATATTGATTTGTATATATACGACTGTGTGTATAAAGTATCAAACATCTCGCAAGCGACCTTTTACTCAACTTCAGGCAACGCCAAAAATAACCCTTTATTAAAAAACACTGCTGTCACAAAGTCCACAGCGAGAGAGAGAGAGAGAGAGAGAGAGAGAGAGAGTATTTAAGCTTCAGCTCACCAAAAGCACGTGCAAATGTGTGTTTCCGTAACACGCTCAGTTTTGTCACAAAAATAGCTCAGTGGTGTTATGTTACACACGATCAATAACGGCTTTTGTCTTAGCCCTCCTAACACTCTCTCGCCGACCGGCAGCTCTCTCTCTCTCTCTCTCTCTCTCTCTCTCTCTCTGGTAATGAATGTTGTATTGTCCAACGCAGTTTAACAAATACAATGAAAATTAGAATAGATCCCCTCTCTCTCTCTCTCTCTCTCTCTCTCGTGTAATGAAGGTTGTATTGATCAAAACAGATTTACAAAAACAATGGAAATTAGAATAGATCCTCTCTCTCTCTCTCTCTCTCTCTCTCTCTCTGGTAATGAATGTTGTATTGTTCAACGCAGTTTAACAAATACAATGAAAATTAGAATAGATCCCCTCTCTCTCTCTCTCTCTCTCTCTCTCTCTCTCTCGTGTAATGAAGGTTGTATTGATCAAAACAGATTTACAAAAACAATGGAAATTAGAATAGATCCTCTCTCTCTCTCTCTCTCTCTCTCTCTCTCTCTGGTAATGAATGTTGTATTGTCCAACGCAGTTTAACAAATACAATGAAAATTAGAATAGATCTCTCTCTCTCTCTCTCTCTCTCTCTTTCTCTCTCTCTCTCTCTCTCTCTCAATGAAGGTTGTATTGATCAAAACAGCTTTACAAATATGAAAATTAGAATAGATCCTCTCTCTCTCTCTCTCTCTCTCTCTCTCTCTCTCAATGAAGGTTGTATCGATCAAAACAGCTTTACAAATATGAAAATTAGAATAGATCCTCTCTCTCTCTCTCTCTCTCTCTCTCTCTCTCTCTCGTAATGAAGGTTGTATCGTTTAAAACAGTTTTACAAATACAATGAAAATGAGAATAAATCTTCACCCGCTCATTATTATTATTATTATTATCCATACTAATATTACCTTTAACAATAATGACTGTTATATAAATACAAAATCCAGGTACTTCAAATATTGATAACAGTATTATTATTATTATTATTATTATTATTATTATTACTAATTCCTAAGCTACAACCCTAATTGGAAAAGCAGGATGATATAAGCCCAGGGACTCCAACAGGGAAAATAGCCCAGAGAGGAAATGAATCAAGGAAAAATAAATATTTCAAGAACAGTAACAATATTAAAATAAATAATTGTTATATAAACTATAAAAAAAGGAACAGAAATAAATTAAAATAGCATTAGTCGTAAAATTAACAGTAAATATGAAGATGATATAAATAATAAAATGCATATATAATTAGAGTCTTTCACATAAGTAAAAGGGTAAACACAAGCCTCAGATATTATTTGCGTTGACGCATGAATACGCATGGATTCACGTAAAGAGATATTCAACTATAAAATATAATTTTCTCTTTTTAAAAACATTTAATCCAAATATCATGAAGTCACTCTCAAGAATAACCCTAAAAATCGATTATGTAAACACATACAGTACATAAACAGTACATGAATGCAAACGAATACAAATGAATGATGCGTATATGCATGTGTACTAATCATGCGTACATTAATTCAGTCGTATCTATACACAAGTCGGTCTTCCTGCCATTGCTTAACACCTATTACGGTCAATAAAACCATAATCAGATATAATTGTGGCATCATATGAATGATTAAAGCCTGGTTCGCTGTATATCAAAGCCAGAGAATACTTCTGAGATTTATGCAGTAATAGATCATTCATTTAGCTGATGATGATGATATAATAATAATAATAATAATAATGACAATAATAATAATAATAATAATGATAATAATAACAATAATAATAATAAAAATTATAAAATTAATAATAATAATAATAATTATAATTATAATAATAATAATAACAATAATAATAATAATAATAATAGTAACAACTATAAAAATACCAATAATAATAATAATAATAATAATAATAATAACCACTATAATAATAATAATAATTATAATAATAATAATAATAATAATAATAATAATATTACTATTATTATCATTAAATATAATAATGATAGTATTAATAATAATAATAATAACAATAATAATAATAATATGATGATGATGATGATGATGATGAAACATAGCTCGTAAATCCATATGTAAAACAATTAGGATCTCGCTGCCACAGTTTCACATAGGTAAATTAATAAAAAGAAAAAAAAAAAAAGAAAACAATTATAACTACTACAAGAACATAATGTCTCCCAGACGCCAACGAACAATTACACCGAGAAGACACAACATTAGAAGCAATAGGTCAACAAATCTTGCACTGATTCAAGTTCCTGCAATCATGCAATAATAGCACCCAGAGTGCAATGTACGAGAAATGAAAGAGGGGGGGGTGGGATTTGTGGTGAAATTAACGCTTGCAATGCAAGTCTTGGTGTTATTGCAACGGTAGAATATAACGAGTGGTTGAATTTAATGTTAAGAGTCTGCAATGCCGGTTGCCATGGGCGTGGTGGAATACAAAGGGAAATATATGAATTCGTGACTAGAAAGAGAGAGAGAGAGAGAGAGAGAGAGAGAGAGAGAGAGTTACAAGGTTTTTGGATGTCTCAAAGACTTTTTAGTCCACCCGAGGGGACTTTTCTATTGGGTAGAGCGAGAAAGAGACAAAGGGGAATAAGGAAAAAGATATGAATTCGTGACTAGAGAGAGAGAGAGAGAGAGAGAGAGAGAGAGAGAGAGAGAGCTTTACAAGGTTTATGTATGTCTCAAAATCTTTTTAGTCCATCCGCAGATAGTCCATTTACTCTTTTATAGAACCATTTAGTTTGAATGTTTAGAATGTTTTTATGATATTGTCTAACTCATCCTTGAGAGAGAGAGAGACTCCATTTGCTCCTGGGTAGAACGATTTAGACTAAACGTTTAGTGTTTTTGTCATATTGTCTAAACTCATTAGAGAGAGAGAGAGAGAGAGAGAGAGAGAGAGAGACTCAATTTGCTCCTGGCTAGAACGATTTAGTTTAAACGTTTAGTGTTTTTGTTATATTGTCTAACTCATTAGAGAGAGAGAGAGAGAGAGAGAGAGAGAGAGAGAGAAATACTGTATATGAATTCATGACTGAGGAAGAAGAAGAAGAAGAAGAAGAAGAAGAAGAGAGAGAGAGAGAGAGAGAGAGAGAGAGAGAGAGGGGAGATTTTATGCATACATAAACAATGATCATTCATCATTTCTTTCAGTGACTATGCAAGAAAGACTAAGAATTCTACCTAATCGTTACTTTGAGCTTCTGAAAATCATACATCTGGCACATACTATACAGTATACAATAACATGATACTCCCTTCAGTTCAATAAGTGTTTATTATTATAATTATTATTATTATTATTATTCTTATAATTATTATCATTATTATTATTATAATTATTATTATCATTATTATTAGGTATTATTATTATTATTATTATTATTATTATCATTATTATTATTAAGATGATGATGACGATGATTATTACTAGGATTATTATTATTATTATTATTATTATTACCATTATTATTATTATTATTATTATTATTATTATTATTATTACTTGTTAAGCTGCAACCCTAAAACATAAATAAACAATCTCTCAAAAGCAAACAAAATTAGAAACAATAAAAAAATAAACTCAGAGAAATCAAATTTCAATTTTAAAAATTAATAAAAAAAAAGGGAATAAAAAAAAGCTCAGAGAAATCAAGGATCACGTAATCCAAATAAAAACAATCGAAAACCAAAAATCATTAAAACAAAGTTCAGATAAATCAAGAATCATATATTAAAAAATCGAAGGAATCAAAGATCACATAATCCAAATAAAAAAATTCTATTAGGCTAAAACCAAAGAACATTAAAACAAAGCTCAGAGAAATCAAGAATCACGTAATAAAACTCGAATAAAAACTGAATAAAAAGGCTCAAAGAAATCAAAGATCACATAATCTAAATAAAAAAATTCGTTTAAAACCAAAAAAATATTAAAACAAACCTTAGAGAAATCAAGACTCACGTAATAAATAGTCGAAGAAAATCAAAATCAATAAATAAAAAAAAGGAATCAGAGAAATCCAATATCACGTATTTCAAAACGAAACTAATACCACGACTATACGCGTGAAATCATGACGAAAACAGAACTCCAGTGACAAAATCTGTAAGGTGGAAAATCCAGAGGTAAGTAGAGCATGTTAGCAAGAACCAGCTAGGTAACTGACGGAAGAGCTCTGGGCTACAACATGTAATTCTCACGGTAGTACAGAAATTCCCACGGGCGAAAGAGTACAGAAATTCCCACGGGCGAAATGGTACAGAAATTCACACGGGCGAAATAGTACAGAAGTTCACAAGGGCGAAATAGTAGAGAAATTCACACGAACGAAGTAGTACAGAAATTCGCAAGGGCGAAATAGTATAAAAATTTGCAGTGGGCGAAATATTACAGAAATTCGCACGGGCGAAATAGCGAAATAGTACAGAAATTAGCATGGGCGAAATAGTACAGAAATAGCAGCGAAATATACAGATATTCGCACGGGCGAAATAGCAGATATTGCAGGCGAAATAGTACAGAAATTCGCACGGGCGAAATAGTATAGAAATTCGCAGGGCGAAATAGTACAGAAATTCGCACGGGCGAAATAGCGAAATAGTACAGAAATTGCACGGGCGAAATAGTACAGAAATTCGCACACTGGAGAAATAGTACAGAAATTCGCCTGGGCGAAATAGTACAGAAATTTCGGCAAATAGTACAGAAATTCACACTGGCGAAAGAGTACAGAAATTCGCCTGGGCAAAATAGTACAGAAATTCGGCGGGGGAAATAGTACAGAAATTCACACTGGCGAAAGAGTACAGAAATTCGCCTGGGCAAAATAGTACAGAAATTCGGCGGGGGAAATAGTACAGAAATTCACACTGGCGAAAGAGTACAGAAATTCGCCTGGGCAAAATAGTACAGAAATTCGGCGGGGGAAATAGTACAGAAATTCACACTGGCGAAAGAGTACAGAAATTCGCCTGGGCAAAATAGTACAGAAATTCGGCGGGGGAAATAGTACAGAAATTCACACTGGCGAAAGAGTACAGAAATTCGCCTGGGCAAAATAGTACAGAAATTCGGCGGGGGAAATAGTACAGAAATTCACACTGGCGAAAGAGTACAGAAATTCGCCTGGGCAAAATAGTACAGAAATTCGGCGGGGGAAATAGTACAGAAATTCACACTGGCGAAAGAGTACAGAAATTCGCCTGGGCAAAATAGTACAGAAATTCGGCGGGGGAAATAGTACAGAAATTCACACTGGCGAAAGAGTACAGAAATTCGCCTGGGCAAAATAGTACAGAAATTCGGCGGGGGAAATAGTACAGAAATTCACACTGGCGAAAGAGTACAGAAATTCGCACGGGCGAAAGAATAAAGAAATTCACACAGGGGAAATAGTACAGAAATTCACACTGGCGAAAGAGTACAGAAATTCGCCTGGGCAAAATAGTACAGAAATTCGGCGGGGGAAATAGTACAGAAATTCACACTGGCGAAAGAGTACAGAAATTCGCCTGGGCAAAATAGTACAGAAATTCGGCGGGGGAAATAGTACAGAAATTCACACTGGCGAAAGAGTACAGAAATTCGCCTGGGCAAAATAGTACAGAAATTCGGCGGGGGAAATAGTACAGAAATTCACACTGGCGAAAGAGTACAGAAATTCGCCTGGGCAAAATAGTACAGAAATTCGGCGGGGGAAATAGTACAGAAATTCACACTGGCGAAAGAGTACAGAAATTCGCACGGGCGAAAGAATAAAGAAATTCACACAGGGGAAATAGTACAGAAATTCACACTGGCGAAAGAGTACAGAAATTCGCCTGGGCAAAATAGTACAGAAATTCGGCGGGGGAAATAGTACAGAAATTCACACTGGCGAAAGAGTACAGAAATTCGCACGGGCGAAAGAATAAAGAAATTCACACAGGGGAAATAGTACAGAAATTCACACTGGCGAAAGAGTACAGAAATTCGCCTGGGCAAAATAGTACAGAAATTCGGCGGGGGAAATAGTACAGAAATTCACACTGGCGAAAGAGTACAGAAATTCGCACGGGCGAAAGAATAAAGAAATTCACACAGGGGAAATAGTACAGAAATTCACACTGGCGAAAGAGTACAGAAATTCGCCTGGGCAAAATAGTACAGAAATTCGGCGGGGGAAATAGTACAGAAATTCACACTGGCGAAAGAGTACAGAAATTCGCACGGGCGAAAGAATAAAGAAATTCACACAGGGGAAATAGTACAGAAATTCACACTGGCGAAAGAGTACAGAAATTCGCCTGGGCAAAATAGTACAGAAATTCGGCGGGGGAAATAGTACAGAAATTCACACTGGCGAAAGAGTACAGAAATTCGCCTGGGCAAAATAGTACAGAAATTCGGCGGGGGAAATAGTACAGAAATTCACACTGGCGAAAGAGTACAGAAATTCGCCTGGGCAAAATAGTACAGAAATTCGGCGGGGGAAATAGTACAGAAATTCACACTGGCGAAAGAGTACAGAAATTCGCCTGGGCAAAATAGTACAGAAATTCGGCGGGGGAAATAGTACAGAAATTCACACTGGCGAAAGAGTACAGAAATTCGCCTGGGCAAAATAGTACAGAAATTCGGCGGGGGAAATAGTACAGAAATTCACACTGGCGAAAGAGTACAGAAATTCGCACGGGCGAAAGAATAAAGAAATTCACACAGGGGAAATAGTACAGAAATTCACACTGGCGAAAGAGTACAGAAATTCGCACGGGCGAAAGAATAAAGAAATTCACACAGGGGAAATAGTACAGAAATTCACACTGGCGAAAGAGTACAGAAATTCGCACGGGCGAAAGAATAAAGAAATTCACACAGGGGAAATAGTACAGAAATTCACACTGGCGAAAGAGTACAGAAATTCGCACGGGCGAAAGAATAAAGAAATTCACACAGGGGAAATAGTACAGAAATTCACACTGGCGAAAGAGTACAGAAATTCGCACGGGCGAAAGAATAAAGAAATTCACACAGGGGAAATAGTACAGAAATTCACACTGGCGAAAGAGTACAGAAATTCGCACGGGCGAAAGAATAAAGAAATTCACACAGGGGAAATAGTACAGAAATTCACACGGGCGAAAGAATAAAGAAATTCACACAGGGGAAATAGTACAGAAATTCACACGGGCGAAAGAATAAAGAAATTCACACAGGGGAAATAGTACAGAAATTCACACTGGCGAAAGAGTACAGAAATTCGCACGGGCGAAAAATAGTACAGAAATTCACACGGGGAAATAGTACAGAAATTCACACGGGCGAAAGAGTACAGAAATTCACACGGGCGAAAGAATAAAGAAATTCACACAGGGGAAATAGTACAGAAATTCACACGGGCGAAAGAATAAAGAAATTCACACAGGGGAAATAGTACAGAAATTCACACGGGCGAAAGAATAAAGAAATTCACACAGGGGAAATAGTACAGAAATTCACACGGGCGAAAGAATAAAGAAATTCACACAGGGGAAATAGTACAGAAATTCACACGGGCGAAAGAATAAAGAAATTCACACAGGGGAAATAGTACAGAAATTCACACGGGCGAAAGAATAAAGAAATTCACACAGGGGAAATAGTACAGAAATTCACACTGGCGAAAGAGTACAGAAATTCACACGGGCGAAAGAATAAAGAAATTCACACAGGGGAAATAGTACAGAAATTCACACGGGCGAAAGAATAAAGAAATTCACACAGGGGAAATAGTACAGAAATTCACACGGGCGAAAGAATAAAGAAATTCACACAGGGGAAATAGTACAGAAATTCACACGGGCGAAAGAATAAAGAAATTCACACAGGGGAAATAGTACAGAAATTCACACGGGCGAAAGAATAAAGAAATTCACACAGGGGAAATAGTACAGAAATTCACACGGGCGAAAGAATAAAGAAATTCACACAGGGGAAATAGTACAGAAATTCACACGGGCGAAAGAATAAAGAAATTCACACAGGGGAAATAGTACAGAAATTCACACGGGCGAAAGAATAAAGAAATTCACACAGGGGAAATAGTACAGAAATTCACACGGGCGAAAGAATAAAGAAATTCACACAGGGGAAATAGTACAGAAATTCACACGGGCGAAAGAATAAAGAAATTCACACAGGGGAAATAGTACAGAAATTCACACGGGCGAAAGAATAAAGAAATTCACACAGGGGAAATAGTACAGAAATTCACACGGGCGAAAGAATAAAGAAATTCACACAGGGGAAATAGTACAGAAATTCACACGGGCGAAAGAATAAAGAAATTCACACAGGGGAAATAGTACAGAAATTCACACGGGCGAAAGAATAAAGAAATTCACACAGGGGAAATAGTACAGAAATTCACACGGGCGAAAGAATAAAGAAATTCACACAGGGGAAATAGTACAGAAATTCACACGGGCGAAAGAATAAAGAAATTCACACAGGGGAAATAGTACAGAAATTCACACGGGCGAAAGAATAAAGAAATTCACACAGGGGAAATAGTACAGAAATTCACACGGGCGAAAGAGTACAGAAATTCACACGGGCGAAAAATAGTACAGAAATTCACACGGGCGAAATAGTACAGAAATTCACACGGGCGAAAGAGTACAGAAATTCACACGGGCGAAAGAATAAAGAAATTCACACAGGGGAAATAGTACAGAAATTCACACGGGCGAAAGAATAAAGAAATTCACACAGGGGAAATAGTACAGAAATTCACACGGGCGAAAGAATAAAGAAATTCACACAGGGGAAATAGTACAGAAATTCACACGGGCGAAAGAATAAAGAAATTCACACAGGGGAAATAGTACAGAAATTCACACGGGCGAAAGAATAAAGAAATTCACACAGGGGAAATAGTACAGAAATTCACACGGGCGAAAGAATAAAGAAATTCACACAGGGGAAATAGTACAGAAATTCACACGGGCGAAAGAATAAAGAAATTCACACAGGGGAAATAGTACAGAAATTCACACGGGCGAAAGAATAAAGAAATTCACACAGGGGAAATAGTACAGAAATTCACACGGGCGAAAGAGTACAGAAATTCACACGGGCGAAAAATAGTACAGAAATTCACACGGGCGAAATAGTACAGAAATTCACACGGGCGAAAGAGTACAGAAATTCACACGGGCGAAAGAATAAAGAAATTCACACAGGGGAAATAGTACAGAAATTCACACGGGCGAAAGAATAAAGAAATTCACACAGGGGAAATAGTACAGAAATTCACACGGGCGAAAGAATAAAGAAATTCACACAGGGGAAATAGTACAGAAATTCACACGGGCGAAAGAATAAAGAAATTCACACAGGGGAAATAGTACAGAAATTCACACGGGCGAAAGAATAAAGAAATTCACACAGGGGAAATAGTACAGAAATTCACACAGGGGAAATAGTACAGAAATTCACACGGGCGAAAGAATAAAGAAATTCACACAGGGGAAATAGTACAGAAATTCACACGGGCGAAAGAATAAAGAAATTCACACAGGGGAAATAGTACAGAAATTCACACGGGCGAAAGAGTACAGAAATTCACACGGGCGAAAGAATAAAGAAATTCACACAGGGGAAATAGTACAGAAATTCACACGGGCGAAAGAATAAAGAAATTCACACAGGGGAAATAGTACAGAAATTCACACGGGCGAAAGAATAAAGAAATTCACACAGGGGAAATAGTACAGAAATTCACACGGGCGAAAGAATAAAGAAATTCACACAGGGGAAATAGTACAGAAATTCACACGGGCGAAAGAATAAAGAAATTCACACAGGGGAAATAGTACAGAAATTCACACGGGCGAAAGAATAAAGAAATTCACACAGGGGAAATAGTACAGAAATTCACACGGGCGAAAGAATAAAGAAATTCACACAGGGGAAATAGTACAGAAATTCACACGGGCGAAAGAATAAAGAAATTCACACAGGGGAAATAGTACAGAAATTCACACGGGCGAAAGAATAAAGAAATTCACACAGGGGAAATAGTACAGAAATTCACACGGGCGAAAGAGTACAGAAATTCACACGGGCGAAAGAATAAAGAAATTCACACAGGGGAAATAGTACAGAAATTCACACGGGCGAAAGAATAAAGAAATTCACACAGGGGAAATAGTACAGAAATTCACACGGGCGAAAGAATAAAGAAATTCACACAGGGGAAATAGTACAGAAATTCACACGGGCGAAAGAATAAAGAAATTCACACAGGGGAAATAGTACAGAAATTCACACGGGCGAAAGAATAAAGAAATTCACACAGGGGAAATAGTACAGAAATTCACACGGGCGAAAGAATAAAGAAATTCACACAGGGGAAATAGTACAGAAATTCACACGGGCGAAAGAATAAAGAAATTCACACAGGGGAAATAGTACAGAAATTCACACGGGCGAAAGAATAAAGAAATTCACACAGGGGAAATAGTACAGAAATTCACACGGCGAAAGAGTACAGAAATTCACACGGGCGAAAGAATAAAGAAATTCACACAGGGGAAATAGTACAGAAATTCACACGGGCGAAAGAATAAAGAAATTCACACAGGGGAAATAGTACAGAAATTCACACGGGCGAAAGAATAAAGAAATTCACACAGGGGAAATAGTACAGAAATTCACACGGGCGAAAGAATAAAGAAATTCACACAGGGGAAATAGTACAGAAATTCACACGGGCGAAAGAATAAAGAAATTCACACAGGGGAAATAGTACAGAAATTCACACGGGCGAAAGAATAAAGAAATTCACACAGGGGAAATAGTACAGAAATTCACACGGGCGAAAGAATAAAGAAATTCACACAGGGGAAATAGTACAGAAATTCACACGGGCGAAAGAATAAAGAAATTCACACAGGGGAAATAGTACAGAAATTCACACGGGCGAAAGAATAAAGAAATTCACACAGGGGAAATAGTACAGAAATTCACACGGGCGAAAGAATAAAGAAATTCACACAGGGGAAATAGTACAGAAATTCACACGGGCGAAAGAATAAAGAAATTCACACAGGGGAAATAGTACAGAAATTCACACGGGCGAAAGAATAAAGAAATTCACACAGGGGAAATAGTACAGAAATTCACACGGGCGAAAGAATAAAGAAATTCACACAGGGGAAATAGTACAGAAATTCACACGGGCGAAAGAGTACAGAAATTCACACGGGCGAAAGAATAAAGAAATTCACACAGGGGAAATAGTACAGAAATTCACACGGGCGAAAGAGTACAGAAATTCACACGGGCGAAAGAATAAAGAAATTCACACAGGGGAAATAGTACAGAAATTCACACGGGCGAAAGAATAAAGAAATTCACACAGGGGAAATAGTACAGAAATTCACACGGGCGAAAGAGTACAGAAATTCACACGGGCGAAAGAATAAAGAAATTCACACAGGGGAAATAGTACAGAAATTCACACGGGCGAAAGAGTACAGAAATTCACACGGGCGAAAGAATAAAGAAATTCACACAGGGGAAATAGTACAGAAATTCACACGGGCGAAAGAATAAAGAAATTCACACAGGGGAAATAGTACAGAAATTCACACGGGCGAAAGAATAAAGAAATTCACACAGGGGAAATAGTACAGAAATTCACACGGGCGAAAGAATAAAGAAATTCACACAGGGGAAATAGTACAGAAATTCACACGGGCGAAAGAATAAAGAAATTCACACAGGGGAAATAGTACAGAAATTCACACGGGCGAAAGAATAAAGAAATTCACACAGGGGAAATAGTACAGAAATTCACACGGGCGAAAGAATAAAGAAATTCACACAGGGGAAATAGTACAGAAATTCACACGGGCGAAAGAATAAAGAAATTCACACAGGGGAAATAGTACAGAAATTCACACGGGCGAAAGAATAAAGAAATTCACACAGGGGAAATAGTACAGAAATTCACACGGGCGAAAGAATAAAGAAATTCACACAGGGGAAATAGTACAGAAATTCACACGGGCGAAAGAATAAAGAAATTCACACGGGGAAATAGTACAGAAATTCACACGGGCGAAAGTAAGAAATTCACACGGGGAAATAGTACAGAAATTCACACGGGCGAAAGAATAAAGAAATTCACACAGGGGAAATAGTACAGAAATTCACACGGGCGAAAGAATAAAGAAATTCACACAGGGGAAATAGTACAGAAATTCACACGGGCGAAAGAATAAAGAAATTCACACAGGGGAAATAGTACAGAAATTCACACGGGCGAAAGAATAAAGAAATTCACACAGGGGAAATAGTACAGAAATTCACACGGGCGAAAGAATAAAGAAATTCACACAGGGGAAATAGTACAGAAATTCACACGGGCGAAAGAATAAAGAAATTCACACAGGGGAAATAGTACAGAAATTCACACGGGCGAAAGAATAAAGAAATTCACACAGGGGAAATAGTACAGAAATTCACACGGGCGAAAGAAGTACAGAAATTCACACGGGCGAAAGAATAAAGAAATTCACACAGGGGAAATAGTACAGAAATTCACACGGGCGAAATAGTACAGAAATTCACACGGGCGAAAGAATAAAGAAATTCACAC
>NC_090726.1:194810717-194815717 GCF_036898095.1 Palaemon carinicauda
TTTAATAATTTCCAGCTTTTTACATAATAGTTAATCCCTGCAAGTTTCATTACTCTACGATTAAAATTGTGGCCAGGAAGCTGTTCACAAACAAACACCCACACACATACACACAGAAACAGGGGCAAAACATAACCTCCTTCCAAACTTCGTTGGCGGAGGTAAATAGGTAATTTCTAAACGTGTAACATTAACACATATCTACAGTACCATCCAACACCTGAATGTAACATCCATTAACCTTCAAATGACCATACGGTAGTGGTCATCTTCCTGAACAAAAAAAAAAAAAAAAAAGGGGGGGAGCCAATAGGCTGTCAGCTCCTTCTATAGACGTCAGCTGTCAATAAATAAACCGCCCTACACACGTCAGCATTTCAATTAACGTACCTGTTCGTGTCAGAATGTGAGACACCACTGCCCCAAATACGTACCCTGTAAAAGGAAAAAAAAGGCTTTAATTATGAGGTCATTTAATGAACTAATTAGATTGGAATTCTTTTCCAATAATTATTATTATTATTATTATTATTATTATTACTGGTAGTAGTTGTAGTAGTAGTAGTAGTAGTAGTAGTGTAGTAGTAGTAGCTAAGCTACAATCCCTAACTGGAAAAGCAAGATGCTATAATCCCAAGGGCTCCAACATTGAAAAATAGCCCAGTGAGGAAAGGAAATAAGGAAATAAACAAACTACAAGAGAAGTAATGAACAGTTAAAATAAAATTAAAACAAAATTAAACAAAATCCTAATTTCTTTAGCTTTTTCTGCTTTGTTTTAAAGCAAAGTTTCCACTAGACATCCGAAAGGACTGAAGATATTAAGGCTTTCAAGAAGAAACTGAGGACTTTCTTATTTTCTACGTGTTTTCGATAATGTGGATTTGATAATTAACATGGAATAGGCTGTGTAATACTCTAAATGCCTTAGGATGCATACAATCAGATCATATAGGTCCTGTAGTTTATGATTCCCTTGTGTAATGGGACCAGGAAAAAAATCCTTGAAGTAAGTAATTAAATTTACAGTAGTTTTAAGTACTCCGAGTCCTTCGGTGAGAGGATCGAATAGCCCAGGTTTTTCAATGCCTTCAACTTTTATGACCTTTAAAACCTTAATGAAAGCAGTCAATTAAAATGCCAATAGAAAGACTGGTTGCTGACATAAAAAAGAAAAAAAAAATACGTGATTAATACACTGTTACACCAACATCAAGAAGTGGAAATTATAACTTAATACCAACATGAAAAAAAAAAAAAAAAAAAAAAAAAAAAAAAACAGAAAATGTCAAAGATTTAAAGGTCGCTCATGAATGGCAGAGGCAAGGAACAGGACAAACCTTTGGGCTGACCATATGTACAGATGGACACATGAATTCCCGGTACATCTCGCTCTGGGGAAGTGTAATCTTTCACACCTTTTATGTGGGGAGTAACCAAGCAGATAGTGTAGGGAGAAATGGCAAAGGTGGTGGGCGTGGCTTCATTAAAGCGAGCTGTACCATGAATTCCTGTGTGTAACTATACTTATGATCAGTGCCCAAGCACCCTCTTTGTCAAGCTAGGACCAGGGAGGACCAGGCAATGGCTGAGGAAGACTCAACTGGTGGACCTATAGGTTACATTTAGTTTAAAATGCAGAAAAGATACATCAACTGCAGAAAAGCTGACTGGACAGCAAGATGGATGAAAGGAAACCGGCTCAGGTGGAGTAGAAGGCTATAAAGCAGGGTTTAAAGGCCCCGCTCATGAATGGCAGAGGTAAGGTACAGTGATATTGTCCTATTAAGCAGGACAATGCCCTAGAGACTGACCATATTACATGTGATCAGCACCCAAGCTAAGACGAAGGAGGGCCAAACAATGGCTGCTGATGACTCAGCAAATAGACCTATAGGCTTCCCGTAACCCCCCATTCCTTAGCTCACAAGGATGGTGAGGTTGCAACGACTAAAGGAACTAACGAGTTTGACCGGACTCGAACCCCAGTTTGGCAATCACCAGTCAAAGACGCTACCACCCGGCCACCACAACCCTATGGCTAAAAAGATGGCTGCCATGACCCTTATGAATTATTATTATTATTATCATTATTATTATTATTATAAGCTAAGCTACAATCCTAGTTGGAAAATCAGGATTTTATAATCCCAAGGGCTACAAATGGGAAATAGCCCAGTGAGGAAAGGAAATAAACAAATAAACTACAAGAGAGGTAATGAACAATTAATATAAAGATTCTAAGAACAGTAACATTAAAATAAATCTTACAAATTTTAAGAACAGTAACAACATTAAAATAAATCTTTCATAAAATTTTAAGAACTGTATCAACATTAAAATAAAATCTTAAAATTTTAAGAACAGTAACAACATTAAAATAAATCTTTCATAAAATTTTAAGAACAGTAACAGCATTAAAATAAATCTTTAAAATTTTAAGAACAGTAACAACATTTAAATAAAATCTGTCATATATAAACTATGAAGAGAGACTTATGGCAGCCTGTTCCATCGATTGCAGACAATGACCATTAAAAGGAGCATGTCTACACTAGATAAATCTATCAAATGTAAAAAGCACGCTACCTTAATAAGAAGATTTAACTCCTTAATAAGTGTACGCGACCCGTCATATAGGCTGAATATTTAGATAGATATGCACATACGCAAATTCAACCCTTCCCACCCCCCTCCCCCCATTCCTAGCTACCACAGGGCAGTTTCGGCAATTTGGGGGAGATTCTTGTTTCCGTGTGCAACTCTCGGTTGATGAGGTTCCAGACACTACAAAATACTATAATGCTTGAGCGGGGCTTGAACCTCAGTTCGGCAGAATGCCAGCCATATAGGCATATATATATATATATATATATATAATATATATATATGGCTGGCGTTCTGCCGGACTGGGGTTCAAATCCCGCTGAAGCTTTATAGTATTTTGTAGTGTCTGAAACCTCACCATCCTTGTGAGCTAAACGGATGGGAGGTTTGGGGGAGCGTATAGGTCTACCAGCTGAGTCATCAGCCCCCATTGCCTGGCCCTCCCTGGTCCTACCTTGGGTGGAGAGGGGGCTTTGGCTCCAATAATATATCTATATAATCAGTCTAAGGGGCATTAACTAGTACCCCTTGCCTCTGCCATTCATGAGCAGTCTTTAAACTTTTAAACACGTTGTTCTTTACTAAAAAGATTGTATTCAGGACTCTTAAAAGTTTCAACATATTATCCTACCTGAGAACCTAACCACAAGCCACAAGGACCTGTCATACGCACGCACAAGCGCGCGCGCACATACACCTGATGTTCGAGCCGTAACCCACTTTTCCCTAAGGCTGAAGAATACTTGGAATATATAAAATACCGGAATTATCTAAAGAAAAAATAAAGGATGAACCACGCTGATCTGCCTGTAGCTAAATACCTTTTTTTTTTTTTTTATCTTACGGGCGTTTTTAAATTCAAGAAATGGTGAATATATGATTACAATTATTATTATTATTATTATTATTATTATTATTATTATTATTACTTGTTAAGCTACAACACTAGTTGAAAAAGCAGGATGCTATAACCCCAGGGGCCCCAACAGGGAAAATAGCCCAATGATGAATCAATGCAAGTTTTGGGAATAATATAAATATTTTCGTCAATAATTTACGTGTTAATGTACAGTATGTATAATATATATATATATATATATATATATATGTGTGTGTGTGTGTGTGTATAAATATATATATGTACATATATATATCCATATATATGTGTGTATAATATATACGTGTACATACAGTATATATTCATATCTAGAAAGTGTGAGAATGTATCATATCTACAGATTTGTACATATGTATGCTATATACTGTATATACAGAATATATATATATATATATATATATATATATATATACAGTATCTATATATATATATATATATATATGTGTGTGTGTGTGTGTATGTATGTATGAATGTCAGGCCTACAGACAAATTATATATATATATATATATATGTATATATATATATATATATATATATATATATATATAAATATATACATCCACTCACAAGACAACTCCTCACCCTCCTTCCTATAACGAAGAAACGAAATAAAAACTGGTGTTACAAGAGGCCCCCACCTCACGTAAAACCAAAGCAAACCACCGTCAGTATTAAGCTCGTCAATACGAGGAGCACTGACACTTAATTTCCGGTCACAGGTTACACGGTAATCTTGGTGAATACTCGTGACTGGATATCCACACGAGTTGTGGTTTGGGGCTGGTAAATGGGAATGTTGATTTTGGTTTCATTTATTTCCTAATTATTATTATTATTATTATTATTATTATTATTATTATTTTTACTACTTGCTAATCTATAACCCTAGTTGGAAAAGCAGGATGCTATAAACCCAGGGGCCCCCAACAGGGAAAATAGCCCAGTGAGGAAAGGAAACAAGGAAAAATTAAAATACTTTAAGAACAGTAACAACATTAAGATAAATATTTTCGATATAAAACTATAAAAACTTTAACTAAACAAGAGGAAGAGAAATTAGATAGAATTGTGAGCCCCAGTGTACCCTCAAGCAAGAGAACTCCAACCAAAGACAGTGGAAGACCATGGTACAGAGGCTATGGCACTACCCAAGACTAGAGAACAATGGTTTGATTTTGGAGTGTCATTCTCCTAAAAGAGCTACTTACCATAGCTAGAGAGTTTCTTCTACCCTTAACAAGAGGAAAATAGCCACTGAACAATTACAGTGCAGTAGTTAACCCCTTGAGTGAAGAAGAATGGTTTGTTAATCTTAATGTTGTCAGATGTATATGACAGAGAATAATCTGTAAAGAACAGGCCAGACTATTCGGTGTGTGTGTAAGCAAAGGGAAAGTGAACCGAAACAAGAGAGAAGGATCCAATGTAGTACTGTCTGGCCAGTTAAAAGACCCCATAACTCTCTAGTGGTAGTATCTCAACGGGTGGGTGGTG
>NC_090726.1:194825717-194828048 GCF_036898095.1 Palaemon carinicauda
TAGTCACTCGTAAAAAAAAAGAAAAAAAATTTTCTTATTCAAAACCAAAACAATACATACTCTCATATTGGCTATTGCTTCCAACCAGCCTCCCCCCTCCCCCTTTAAGAATGGAAAAAATCATTATTATCACCTACTGAAATTCCATTTTCTTTTACTGCACTCGTAAAAAAAATCAATTAAACAAAAGAATTAAATACTGTACTTTCATATTGGTTATTAATCCCGACCGACCGAAACAGCAGCCACAACACCCCCCCCCCCCCCCACACACACACAATTTTTGAAAAAATAATAATTATCATCACCTCATGGAATCACATTTATTTATATTGCCACCCGGAAACAAAAATATTACTCAAATCCAAAACATACTTTCATTATTAACCCCCGACCAAAACCGGACCCCACAATTTAAAAAGAAAATATCATAATAATAATAATAATAATAATAATAATAATAATAATAATAATCCTCACCTCATGAAATGTCAATTATTTATATTGCCACTCGAAAAAAAAGTTCCTTATTCAAAACAATACACACTTTCATATTGGCTGTTGACCCCGACTCAAACAGCTACCCCAAAAAAATTTTGAAAAAATAATAATAAAAATAATAATTATTATCATTATTATTATTATTACTATTACTATTATTATTATTATTATTATTATTATTATTATTATCACCTCATGAAATCACATTTACTTATATTATCACTCGAAAATTTTTTTTTACTCAAAACCAAAACAATACATACATTCATACTGGCTACTACTTCCGACACCCCCTCCCCCCTTAAGACATATTCATACTCGATACTGAGCCAATAATGAAACCCCATATGATTGAGAAATCTGATTCCCGACATTACGTAAAACAGAAGAAGGAAAAAACCCGCACGAACCAAGCTTCATTTCACACGATCTACAAGATGAAAGTAAAATTATTACATGAACAAGATTGTGACTTGACATAAAAATTCTCTCTCTCTCTCTCTCTCTCCTCTCTCTCCTCTCTCTCTCTCTCTCTCTCTCTCTCTCTCTCTCTCTCTAATACTAACGTAACAGGAAAACATTCATATTATTATCTCGTAAAGACAGAACTGAAAACTGCCTCTATTTCTTTCCGCTATTTTCATTATCATTATTATTATAATTATTATTATTATCATTATTATTATTATTAGCTAAGCTACAATCCTAGTTAGAAAAGCAGGATGTTATAATCCCACGGGCTCCAACAGGGAAAAATAGTCCAGTGAGGAAAGGAAATAAGGAAATAAAGTACATGATAAATAATAAATAATTAATAAAACATTCGCTGCAAGTTTCATCTTAAGTTCAAACGATTCAACTGTCTGATAAGGAAGCTCATTCCACAATCTGGTCATAGCTGGGATAAAAGTTACAATTTAAAACAGCAGAAAAAATATCCTAACGATTGATCAAATGTAGTTTTTTCCTCCCAACATTAAACCAAAGAGAATTGCTATATATAGTGCAGCCAACAAATTGTGTTGACACGAGAATAGTTACAGATGGTTTCAAATTATTGGAACCTAGATATATGTCTATTGTAGGCTCTAGAATCTAAAGCCTTTAAATATGCGGCCTCCAGACTATACAATAAGCTCCCACTAGACATCCGAAAGACTGAAATTATTAAGGCTTTCAAGAGGAAACTGAAGACTTTCTTGTTCTCTAAGCGCTTCGATACTGTGAATTTAACAATAAACGAGCAATATGCGCTGTGAAATGCTAAGTGCCTTAGAATGAACGAAATAAAATGTGAAGGTCCTGTAGAGAGTATAGGACCAGAAAAGCAGCCCTTAAAGTAAAGGCCATTGGCGCAATAATAGGAATCAAGGAGCGAGATGTGGAACTAACTATTATGAACAAAGGCCACCTTTTCTGCACAATCGCCCACGTAAGAACAATACTTCGGATTCCCACAATAACTTTTCTAGTGTCTGATTGTGTTTCTAGTGTCTGTTCGTGTTTCTAGTTTCTTGTCGTTGTTGCTATTGTCTGATCAAGTTTCTAGTGTCTGATTATATTCAAGAGTCTTGTCATATCTCTGTCTGATTATCTCTATAGCGATCTGGTGACTTTTCTAGTCTGATTATATTTCTAGTGACTGATTGTATTTCTAGTGTCTGCTTATATTTCTAGACTGTTCGTTTTTCTAGTGTCTGATTATATTCCCAGAGACTGATAGCGTTTCTAGTGTCCGATTATGTGTCAAGTGCCTGATCGCCACCAGGGGAATCTGATCTCGTGCATAGTGCACATGCGTAGTAGCCAACATATAAACATATGAAAAAT
>NC_090726.1:194836048-194841048 GCF_036898095.1 Palaemon carinicauda
TCAACTGTTTTGAAATATAGTGTTTAGGATGACTACATAATTTTGCAATGGAATATTACAAATTATTATTATTATTATTATTATTATTATTAGCCAAGCTACAACCCTAGTTGGAGAAGCAAGATTGCTATAAGCCCAAGGGCTCCAATATGGAAAAATAGCCCAGTGAGGAAAGGAAATAAGGAAATAAATAAATGTTGAGATCAAATTAACAATAAATCATTCTAAAAAGAGTAACAGTAGCTTTTAATGTTATTAATGTTCTTGAAATATTTCATTTTGATTGTTTATTCTTCTCTTGTAGTTTATTTCATTGTTTTTCTTTCCTCTCTGGGCTATTTTTTCCCTGTTGGAGCCCTTGGAGTTATAGCATCTTGCTTTGCCAATTAGGGTTGTAGCTTAGCTTGTAATAATAATAATAATAATAATAATAATAATAATAATAATAATAATAATAAAGAATAGGAATAATAAAATCTTCTATGTTCGTATACTTTCCTATTTTATCTTTTATGTAAACGTTAGCTATAAAACAAGAACTCCTCTGATTCAAAACTTCAATATATATGTATATAAATATATATATATTATATATATGTATTATATATAATATATATATATATGTGTGTGTGTATGTGTATGTATGTATGTATATATATATATGTATATTATATATATATATATATACACTCTATATGTATTTATATATACAGTATATATATATATATATATATATAAAAAAAAACCTTCTAAATTAGTGTAATATGCCATAATTATAGACATATCAAATCATATTAAAAGACAGCTGTAAAATCTATTTAAAATCTGAGGACACATAATCATTAACTTCTGAAGGAGATGCCTGTATAAAGTGTATAGACTCTGGATACAGGTACAAGGTACAATTAGGTCTCCTACAGGTATAGTGTACCTACCCTGCTTCGAGCTCTTGGTTTAGACTCCTTTAATATTACATAGGATCAGATAAAGGAGTTTTATTCAGTTGGTGGGGTTCCTTTTAATGTTTACTAAGGGAATGTTTTTTTATTTTTTTAGGATTATGATAAAATTATTGATAGTAAGATCGCCATTCTAGGCTTGTATTTCATAGCGAGAAAATTTTGTTTCGTGTGTATATATATATATATATATATATTATATATATACACACACACATATATATATATATATATGTATGTATATATATATATATATATGTATTGATGTTCACGTGTATATAAACACGCATATATGTACATTTATTTTTTATATGTATAATATACGTTATATATATATATATATATATACACACATATATATATATATATATATATATATATATATGTGTGTGTGTGTGTATACAGTATATACATATATATACATATACACGAATCAAAATTTTCTCGTTATATAATACACGCATAGAAAGGCGAACTTACTATCAATAATTTTTTTATAATCCTAAAAAAAAAAAAAAAAACATTCCCTTATTAACCATTAAAAAGGAACCCCACCAACTGAATAAAACTCCTTTATCTGATCCTATGTAATATTAAAGGAGTCTACACCAAGAGCTCAGAGGCAGGAAGGGTACACTATACCTGTAGGAGACCTAACTGTACCTTGTACCTGTATCCAGGTCTATACACCTAGCCTCTATACAGGTATCTTCTCAGAAGTAATGATTATGTGTCTCAGATTTTAAATAGATTTTTACAACTGTATTTTTAATATGATTTGATGTCTATAATCATGGCAGATTACACTAGTTTAGAAGATTTTATATATATATATATATATATATATGTATGTATGTTTATATATACAAACATATATATATATATATATATGTATATATATATATATATATATATGTGTGTGTATGTGTGAGTATGTATGTATATATACTGTATGTGTTTGTATGCGTGAATCTATGCGGTGAAAAGAGAGGATACTGAGTCTTAGAAATCTGATAAATATTTATCAACTAAACAACTTTTGATAAACCAATTGAATAAAAATATATTTGTGTGTGAGTGTGTATGTATATATGTGTTTGTAGATATGATAAATATTCATCAACAAAACAACATTTGATAAACCTATGAAATAAAACCAAAAAAAAAAAACAATTAAAAAATTCGATCAGAGACATCCATCCCAATTCGCAATAATCCAAAAGTAAATCCCTCCTTTGACGGCAACAGGTTATTCCACCTTATCCTTTTTTCAACTGAAAAGAATTCGAGATGAGCTCTGCATCCCTTGGGAAACGTTATCCAATGTTTAGAAAAGGAAACGTTGTAAGAAAAAATACGTTGGCGTTCAGATATCGGAAATGTTTCTTAAAGCCCTTTTGCTCACTTAGAGTATATTTATAAACACACACACACACATGCACACACACCTCTATATTCAAATAAGCCATATATTTGGTACATTAACGTCTGGATTCTCTTACGACCTCGGGATCAGAGCCCCAAGTCAGAACCACTCAAAGACAATAGCTTTTGACCAGCTGGGATTCGAACCCCGGTCCAGGAAACTTGTAACAACAGGGACGTACCACTTAGCCACGAAGAAAGATGTATCAATATATATATACATTAATATCTGGATTCTCTTACCGACCTCGGGATCAGAACTCCAGTCGGAACCACTCAGAGACAATAGCTTTTGACCGGCAGGGAATCGAACCCAGGTCCAGGAAACTTGTGACAACATTGTCGTACCACTTAGCCACGAAGAAAGATGTATCAATATATATATATATATATATATACAGTGTATATATATATATATATATATATACGGTTTATTTGAATATGAAAAACACGTCTAAATGGGCAGAATTTATCACACATATATATGATAAATTTTGCACATTTAGACGTGTTTTTCATATTCAAATAGCCATATATTATACTCCTCCTAATAACTGGATTCTCTCTCTACTTCGGGATCAGAGACCCAACGGGGAATCAACTCAAAAGTAATAGTTTCTGTCAATGGAATCTCAGTTTCCTGAGCCCGGATTCGATTCCCCGGCCGACCAAAAGTTATTATCTATGAGTTGATTTCCCCTTTGGTCTCTGATCCCGAGGTAGAGAGAGAATCCAGGTATTAGGAGTATATGAATATATGAATATGTATATATATATATATATATATATATATGTGTATATATACACACAGACACACACACATATATATATATATATATAAAAACGACAAATGCTGCCGCTTTTAGTTCACTGCAGATCAAAGGCCTCAGACATGCCCTCATTCATGTCTAGGGTTTGGCCAGTTTTCATCACCACGCTGGCCTCTGCGGATTTGTGATAGTGGGAAATTTTCGTCTGATCGCTTACAGCAAACCACGTAGCATGGGTGGACCTGACTAGTACAGCTTTCTTGATCATGGCTATACGCAAACCGTTTCACCTCGTTAAGGTATCCTCTCTGAAGACTTCTAAAAACGAGTTTTTTATTTTTCATTTGTATGGGGTTAAGCACAGTTGCCTTCATTTTGAAGGACTTTTGGCTTTGGGGTAGACCGTAGTCCCGATCGGCTGCCCTGCCTGACATCGCTTTAGACCCCAGTAGAGTATGTTCATGTGTTGAACCAATCACCAGCATCCTTCCTCCCAGCAGCGAGGAGTCCTGGCGCGGTTAGATCGACAGTTCGAGACGTGTGAGGTCTCAGTTATGTTTTTTAGATGTTGGAGTGGCTTTGTGTGTGTGTGTATTAATCTGTAACACCCATTTGCTTTAAGCAAATCTATCCGTCGAATGCATAGTATCCTGAGGTGTTAACCCATATGTCAATTTTGCAATTTGATACTGACTTAAAGAATTGTTTTCTTTTCTGTTTTGCAGAATTTTGAATTATTTTATTTTCTGGGAATACAAAATTTTAAAGATTTTTTTTTTCTTTTTGTGTTTGGATCATTTTGAATTATTTTATTTTCTGGGAACACAAAATTTTAAAGATTTTTTTTTTCTTTTCTTTTTTGCATAATTTTAAATTATTTTATTTTCTGGGAACACAAAATTTTAAAGAATTTATTTTTCTTTTCTTTTTTTTGCATAATTTTGAATTATTTTATTTTCTGGGAACACAAAATTTTAAAGATTTTTTTTCTTTTTGTGTTTGGATCATTTTGAATTATTTTATTTTCTGGGAACACAAAATTTTTACAAAAAAACTTGATGACAATAATAATATACTGGTTTTGATTATTATTCTGTCTGGAAATACTGAAGAACATCTAGAACAAGTGTGTCGAATTGTCTTTCAGAATTCGTACAGATATAAGAATATATATTGTTTATTTTATAAGTTACATAATTCCACATAACATTGTGAATTGGTCTGTAGAATGCCTAGTGTAGACCCCTGAACAGCAATCTCAGTTTCTCTTCGGACTATCTAGAAATATAATTTTAATTTTCTACATTCTAGAGAGCTGTCATAACTCATAGTGTTTGGTGAGGGTTAGTTATTTAATCTTAAAGGATTAACCTTATCATATGTTACCATAAAGGTTAACCGGACCATAAGTTAGTATATAAGGTTAATCAGACTATAGGTTAGTATAAATTGTTAACCATGCCATAGATTGGTATATAAGGTTAACTGGACCATAGGTTAGTATATTGAGTTAATCAGATTATAGGTTATTATAAATTGTTAACCATACCATAGATTAGTAGATAAGGTTAACGGGACCGTAGACTAGCATAAAAGGTTAACCAGAAGAAAGGTTAGCATAAACGATTAATCAGTCCATAGGTTCGTATAAATGGTTAACCAGGCCATAGGTTAGCATAAAGGTTAACCACACCAGAGGTTAGTATATAACATTATCATAAAGGTTAACCACACCATAGGTTAGTATATAAGGTTATCATAATGGCTAACAACACCATAGGTTAGTAGGATTAACTGTGCTACTGGATAGTGTAGAGGGTTAACCAGACCATAGTTAGCATAAAGT
>NC_090726.1:194846048-194851578 GCF_036898095.1 Palaemon carinicauda
AAATTGCTATACGCAATTTTTTTTAATGAGGGGCATTTTCTCTGACTCATAGGGGTGCCCTTTTAGCTCGGAAAAGTTTCCTACTAGCTGAGTGGTTGTACAAAATAATTCTAAGCAATCAGCTAGTAGGAAAGTTTTCCGAGCTAAAAGGTCACCGCCTCGTTAAAAAAAATTTGGTATAGTGTCAATCGTTTACTGAAGAGAAGTATTTAAATAAAGGTATTCTTTCAAAAGTTCAAACTTGCAGCGAATGACTTTAGGCTTAACAGGCAGACGTAAGTCTCTCTCTCTCTCTCTCTTTCTCTCTCTCTCTCTCTCTCTCTCTCTCTCTCTATATATATATATATATATATAATATATATATATATATATGTGTGTGTATATATATATATATATATATGTATATATATATATATATATATACATAGGCTATATATATATCCCTTTTTTGTGTGGGGATACCTAACGTGGTGAAAGGGTTTGCGTGATCAGCAAAGCCGTATTAGTCATGGCCACCCATACTAGGTTGGTTTGCTGTGAGCGACCAGTCAAAAGTCTCCCACCATCACCAATCCGTACTGGCCAGCGTGGTGACGAAAACTGGCTACACCCCAAACATGGATAAGGACATGACTGAGGCCTTTTTCCTGCAGTGGACTAGAAACGGTTGCATTTTGGTGTTGTTGTTGTTGTTGATGTGTGTGTGTCTTGGGTAGTGCCATACCCTCTGTACCATGACCTTCCACTTTCTTGAGTTAGAGTTCTCTTGCTTGAGGGTACACTCGGGGGCACTATTCTATCTTGTTGTTCCTCAGGTTTTTTTGAAGTTTTTATAGTTTACTTACGAAAGATCTAATTTAATGTTGTTAATGTTCTTAAAATATTTCACAGTGATTGTTCTTTGTATCTCTTGTAGTTTATTTATTTCCTTGTTTCCTTTCCTCACTGGTTTACTTTTCCCTTTTGGAGTCCTTGGGCTTATAGCATCCTGCTTTTCCAACGATACTCAATTTATTTTAATGAGGCGCATTTGCACCGACTCGCATCGGTGCCCTTTTAGCTCGGAAAAGTTTCCTGATCGCTGATTGGTTAGAATTATCTTGTCCAACCAATCAGCGACCAGGAAACTTTTCCGAGCTAAAAAGGGCACTCCTGCGAGTCTGTGCAAATTTGCCTCGCTAAAAGAATTGACTATAGGGTTTTAGCTTAGCAAATAATAATAATAATAATAATAATAATAATAATAATATAATTACAGTACGTTATGTATCCTCTTTCACACCACTTACTGTTCTCATCTGAGTAATCCTTTAGTGTTGCATGAGTGTGTATCATTTTCTTCATTCATCGCCCTCAGGAGAATTAGAATAAACATACGGAAACAATCAAATGATGTCTAGAACCCTTATTAACGTTGGTCACGCCATCATTTCCTACCATTAAATTATACATTCATACTTTCCTTTATTTAGACGGTGTCTAGATATTCTCTTTTATGTCTAATTTTCTCTCGATCGATGGAGAAGAAGAATGAATCTTTGTAGAGAATTTTCTTGGCCGATATTCTCGAAGGTATTTTTATGCTGCTAGAGCTATGTATTATTATTATTATTATTATTATTACTAGCCAAGCTACAACCCTAGTTGGAAAAGCAAGATGCTATAAGCCCAAGGGCTTCAATAGGAAAAAATAGCCCAGTGAGGAAAGGAAATAAAGAAAACTACAAGAAGTAAATGATAAAGATAAAACTTGTTGATTGTTATTATTATTATTATTACTAGCTAATCTACAACCCTAGTTGGAAAAGCAAGATGCTATAAGCCCAAGGGCTCCAATAGAGAAAAATAGCCCAGTGAGGAAAGGAAATAAGGAAATAAATAAATGATGAGAATAGATTAGCAATAAATCATTCTAAAAACAGTAACAACGTCAAAACATATGTCGTATATAAACTGAAAACTTATTAAAATAATTCTTTTACAAATCCAATTTGAAACGTCTATGGCTGGTGATGTGTTGGACTGGGGTTCGTGTCCCGCTCAAGCTTCATAGTTTCTTGTCGTGTCTGCAACCTCACCATCCTTGTGAGCTAGTATTTCGGAAGCCTATAGATCTACCTGCTAAATCATCAGTAGCCATTGCCTGGTCCTCCTTGGTCCTAGCTTGGGTGGAGAAGGGGCTTGGGAGCTGATTATATGTACAGTATATATGGTATTATTGGAAACTTCCATGTGTGGCAATCTGTTGAACGGGGCTTCAAGACACGCTCAGGTTCTATAATTTCTTGAAGGATCTGAAACCTCACATCCTTTTGAGCTAAATTTGGGGAGCCTATAGATTTACTTGCTAAGTCATCAACAGCTATTGTCTGGCCCTCCCTGGTCCAATACCCAGCGATCTGTTGAATGGGACTTCAAGACCCGCTCAATCTCGATAGTTTCTAGTAGTGTTTGCAACCTCACCATCCATGTAAGTTAGAGAAGCGGGATTTAGGGGAGCCTATATATCTACCTGCTAAGTCATCAACAGCCATTGCCTGACCCTCCCTGGTCCTAGCTTAGATGAAATGAGGATCTTTGGTGCTGATCATATATATGGTCAGTCTCTAGGGCACTGTCACCGTCCCTTGCTTCTGCCATTCACGAGCGATTGGTAAGGTTTCTGTCTAGTGTTTACCAGACGGGGGTTCGAATCCCGCTCAGACTCGTTAGCGCCATTGGTGTCTGCAACCTTACCATCCTTGTGAGCTAAGGCTCTGGGGTTTGAGGGAGCCTGTATGTCTATCTGCTGAGTCATCAGCAGCCATGGCCTGGCCCTCCCTGGTCCTAGCTTAAATGAAATGAGGATCTTTGGTGCTGATCATATATATGGTCAGTCTCTAGGACACTATCACTGTCCCTTGCCACTGCCATTCCCGAGCGATTGGTAAGGTTTCTGTCTAGTGTTTACCAGACGGGGGTTCGAATCCCGCTCAGACTCGTTAGCGCCATTGGTGTCTGCAACCTTACCATCCTTGTGAGCTAAGGCTCTGGGGTTTGAGGGAGCCTGTATGTCTATCTGCTGAGTCATCAGCAGCCATGGCCTGGCCCTCCCTGGTCCTAGCTTAAATGAAATGAGGATCTTTGGTGCTGATCATATATATGATCAGTCTCTAGGACACTATCACTGTCCCTTGCCACTGCCATTCCCGAGCGATTGGTAAGGTTTCTGTCTAGTGTTTACCAGACGGGGGTTCGAATCCCGCTCAGACTCGTTAGCGCCATTGGTGTCTGCAACCTTACCATCCTTGTGAGCTAAGGCTCTGGGGTTTGAGGGAGCCTGTATGTCTATCTGCTGAGTCATCAGCAGCCATGGCCTGGCCCTCCCTGGTCCTAGCTTAAATGAAATGAGGATCTTTGGTGCTGATCATATATATGGTCAGTCTCTAGGGCACTATCACTGTCCCTTGCCTCTGCCATTCACGAGCGATTGGTAAGGTCTCTGTCTAGTGTTTGCCAGACGGGGGTTCAAATCCCGATCAGACTCGTTAGTGTCATTAGTGTCTGCAACCTTACCATCATTGTGAGCTAAGGCTGCGGGGTTTGAGGGAGCCTGTATGTCTATCCGCTGAGTCATCAGCAGCCATGGCCTGACACTCCCTGGTCCTAGCTTGGGTGGAGAGGAGGCTTGGGCGCTGATCATATGTATATATAGTCAGTCCTTAGGGCACTATCACTGGCCTCTGCCACTCACGAGCAACCTTTAAATCCCCGTTCACCCCTTCATCTTCCCAGGAAATCTCCAAATGAGCTAATCTTGACCCTCACGATTGTAATTAATCTTACCCTGATGAACCTCCGAGCGAGAGTTGCAAGCAATCCTCCTTAATCTGCCTCCAATTCCCGTCATAATCATCGCTAAAGTGGCTATCTTGGGGTTTCTGATGGCGAGATAAGGATTCGCTTTAAGTGCCTTGAAGATTTGGCAGATTGCATACATATAGATATTAGCTTGAATCACGGATATTCTGGCGATGCATAATTTTCCTTAGGCCTGAAAAGGATATTTTATTTTCGATAGTTTTAAAGATTTTGAAGGCCGCTCGTGAATGTGTGAGGCAAGGGGCAGTGACATTGCCCTATCAAGCAGGACAGTGTCCTAGAGACTGACCATAAAGGTTTAAAGCTTTAAAGACCACTCATGAATGGCAGAGGCAAGGGACAGTGACATTGCCCTATCAAGCAGGACAATGTCCTAGAGACTGGCCAAAAAGGTTTAAAGGCCGCTCATGAATATGAGAGGTAAGGGACAGTGACATTGCCCTATCAAGCAGGACAACGTCCTAGAGACTGACCATAAAGGTTTAAAGGTTTAAAGGCCGCTCATGAATGGCAGAGGTAAGGGACAGTGACATTGCCCTATCAAGCAGGACAATGTCCTAGAGACTGACCATAAAGGTTTAAAGGTTTAAAGCCCACTCATGAATGACAGAGGTAAGGCACAGTGACATTGCCCTATCAAGCAGGACAATGTCCTAGAGACTGACCATAAAGGTTTAAAGGTTTAAAGCCCACTCATGAATGACAGAGGTAAGGGGCAGTGACATTGCCCTATCAAGCAGGACAATGTCCTAGAGACTGACCATAAAGGTTTAAAGGTTTAAAGGCCACTCATGAATGACAGAGGTAAGGGACAGTGACATTGCCCTATCAAGCAGGACAATGTCCTAGAGACTGACCATAAAGGTTTAAAGGTTTTAAAGGCCACTCATGAATGACAGAGGTAAGGGGCAGTGACATTGCCCTATCAAGCAGGACAATGTCCTAGAGACTGACCATAAAGGTTTAAAGGTTTAAAGGCCACTCATGAATGGGAGAGGTAAGGGACAGTGACATTGCCCTATCAAGCAGGACAACGTCCTAGAGACTGACCATAAAGGTTTAAAGGTTTAAAGGCCGCTCATGAATGGCAGAGGTAAGGGACAGTGACATTGCCCTATCAAGCAGGACAATGTCCTAGAGACTGACCATAAAGGTTTAAAGGTTTAAAGCCCACTCATGAATGACAGAGGTAAGGCACAGTGACATTGCCCTATCAAGCAGGACAATGTCCTAGAGACTGACCATAAAGGTTTAAAGGTTTAAAGCCCACTCATGAATGACAGAGGTAAGGGGCAGTGACATTGCCCTATCAAGCAGGACAATGTCCTAGAGACTGACCATAAAGGTTTAAAGGTTTAAAGGCCACTCATGAATGACAGAGGTAAGGGACAGTGACATTGCCCTATCAAGCAGGACAATGTCCTAGAGACTGACCATAAAGGTTTAAAGGTTTAAAGGCCACTCATGAATGACAGAGGTAAGGGGCAGTGACATTGCCCTATCAAGCAGGACAATGTCCTAGAGACTGACCATAAAGGTTTAAAGGTTTAAAGGCCACTCATGAATGACAGAGGTAAGGGGCAGTGACATTGCCCTATCAAGCAGGACAATGTCCTAGAGACTGACCATAAAGGTTTAAATATCTTGAAGTCCACTCATGAATGGCAGA
>NC_090726.1:194852078-194867078 GCF_036898095.1 Palaemon carinicauda
CTGCCTGGTAGCTCTGGCGAAAGTTGTCCCAGCTAGGAGTGCTGCAGTAGCTTTCCTGTTGAAGAAAAGGAAGATGTTATTTGGGTATTGTCTCTTACAAGTAATCAAAAACTAAAATAAGAAATTCTACACAGGTTACTGCTACTGCTATTATAGCGACCTGAACCTGCACTGAAGGTGCAGGCCACGGGCTCTTTCGCTAAGACAGCCCGTAAACACAGGTTATCAAGACACAAGTTATCAGAGATGGTTCAGGAAGCATGGTAAATACATTGTTTTCAAATTTGAATACTGAGAATTTTTTTGTTTAGTTTTTAATAATATAAGGGCTATATACACCTGAAGTCTCATAACTTATGATCAATAGTAGTTCATGCATAAGGTGAAAAATCAAGTTTGATATGCAAATACTCAATTGCTTGTTCATGTATCTTTCGAAATTGTCATTTAGTTTCTTCTGTGTTTTTTCTATCTCTAACAATAAGAATAACAATAAAGATGATAATGATTACAAGGAGAGATTGCTACAATCTAGACAATACACTTTTCCACATCAAAGATAACAATGGCAGGAAGGCCGTGATTAGTCTGAGTGATTTCTGACAACTTCTGTGATTACTGTCGGTTGACGCTTAAGGATTGTAATAATGTAATGAAGGGGTTGTGACAATAGAGTGAAGGATTATGACAATATAGTGAAGGATTGTGACAATAGAGTGAAGGATTATGACAATATAGTGAAAGATTGTGACAATATAATACCTGAACTGTGGAATAATTTCACAATTTCGAGGGTAACTAGTCCTGCTATAAATCTTTGATACTTCTAGAATATCAGAGCTGTTGCCACATTCCATTAACGCCATGCATCACTTTCATGTGAAAAGAGAGTTAATGTGGTAGATGTGGCACATTTTCGAGGGGTGTTGGCAGGCGTAGTAAAGATTACAGAGGAGACAAGAGTGACACAACTGATATGGTGTGGGCATGTGGTGAGGATGGAGGGTGGCAACAAAGAGTGAATGATGACAGAGAGAAGAGGTTTGGTAGAAGGGAATGCATTTGATTTAAGGCATTGGAGAGGACGCATCAGGCAATTGACCTCTTAAGGTAAGGATAACGGTGGGAAAGAAGAAGAATTAGATGGTGAGATAAGGTGAGGGATGACATAAAGAGAGGAGGTTTGGTAGAAGAGAATGCCTTTGATACAAGGCATTGGAGAGGACGCATCAGGCAACCGACCCCTTAATCTTAATGTAAGGATAACGGTGGGAAAGAAGAAGAATTAGATTGCGAGATAAGGTGAGGGATGACATAAAGAGAGGAGGTTTGGTAGAAGAGAATGCCTTTGATGTAAGGCATTGGAGCATTGGAGAGGACGCATCAGGCAATCGACCCCTTAATGTAAGGATAACGGTGGGAAAGGAGAAGAATTAGATTGTGAGCTAAGGTGAGGGATGACATAAAGAGAAGTGGTTTGGTAGAAGGGAAGGCCTTTGATGTAAGGCATAGGAGCATTGGAGAGGACGCATCAGGCAACCGACCCCTTAATGCATGTATAACGGTAGGGAAGAAGTTGACATATCTCTCGAAAAAAACATATTGCTCGAAAAAGTTTCCTGCGCGCTGATTAGTTAGAATTATCTTCTCCAACCAATCAGCGCCCAGGAAACTTTTCCGAGCTAAAAGGGCACCGCTCCGAGTCGGTGCAAATCTGCCTCGCTAAAAAAATTGACTATAGGATAGTTGGCATTAATAAACCAATGAAAGGACCAACTTTCCATTTACCATCGTGATTGGAAACGTGGCAGCGTTGCTTATTCTAGTGTAAACCTACTGTAGCTGGACCATAGTACAGTTTGGAGGCAAGTTTTTACAGAGCATTTTACAGTTATGAACAATAATAGAAAAAATTAAAAAAAAATAGATAAGAAATTGGGAAGATAAAACCATGATAATTCCAAACATAAGATAAGAATAATAATCTCGGGGCCATAATCCGAGATATTGGAAGGTATAAAACCGAGGATCATTTTACAGTTATGAACAATAATAGAAAATATAAAAAAAATAGATAAGAAATTGGGAAGATAAAACGATGATAATTCCAATCATAAGATAAGAAAAAGAATCTCGGGGCCATAATCCGAGATATTGGAAGATATAAAACCGAGGATATAGGCAAATGATAAAACCATAAAAACTTGATGAATGAGAAAGAAGACATCACAGAACATTTTACAGTTGTGAACAATAATAAAAAAAATAAAAAAAAAATAGATAAGAAATTGGGAAGATAAAACCATGATAATTCCAAACATAAGATAAGAATAAGAATCCAGGGGCCATAATCTGAGATATTGGAAGGTATAAAACCGAAGATATAGGCAAATGATAAAACCATAAAAACTTGATGAATGAGAAAGAAGACATCAAATACTTTGGAAGGAGAGATAAAGCAAAAATATAAAAAAAGAAAAACTTTCAATATGAAAAAAGTTTTCACGGAAAGCTTCGTAAGATCTAGAAATGAGTGGAATCTCCTGAAAGTTGAGCCGTGAAGTGGTGTTATGTCTGTGGAATAAAATGGTAAAGGAAAAAAAAAAACTAACAGGAGTTTGGAGTCTTTTGAGATGTGGCCATGGAAGAGGTGATGGAGTGTGGTGGAGTATTATAAGAGAGATTGAGATAAAAAAAGGGGAAAGTTTCAAGTCTTGTTTTGTTGAGAAGAGAAAAATGGAAAAATAAGTTTTATATGGGTGTGGATTAGAAGCCTGTCATTCAAAGTAGGAAAAAAAGTTTTTTTTTTTTTTTTTTTTTTTTTTTTGAGGATGAAAACTGACCAAACCAAACCGCAGACAGGAATAGAGACGTATTTGAGGCCTTTGTCCTGCAGTGGACTAGAAACGGCTGCATTTGTTGTTTTTGCTAATATATATATATATATATATATATATGTATATACATATATATATATATATATATGTATATTATATATATATATATATATATATCATCATCATCATAATCATCATTATCTCCTCCAACGCCTATTAACGCAAAGGGCCTCGGTTAATTTTGGCAAGTGGTCTCTATCGTCAGCTTTTAAAGCAATTCCTCTCCATTCAATATCTCCTACTTCACGCTTCGTAGTCATCAACCATGTAGGTCTGTATCTTCCAACTCCTCTTGTGCTTTGTGGAGCCCAGTTAAAACTTAGGTGAGCTAATCTCTCTTGGGAAGAGCATGCCCAAACCATCTACATATACCCTTCATTATGATCCCATCCACACACACACACACACACACACACACATATATATATATATATATATATCTTGTCTGCACATATGAGAGAATAACTATCGGACTATGGAAAACAATTAGCAATTAGATTCATGTGAAAATAATTCTTTACTTATCGAATTACATATATCAACAAAAAGATATACCAAGTGGCGAATAAATAATAGTATTTGATATCCTAAAATTTAACAACCTGGCTTCCAGCGAAGAAAGGAGAAGAAACACTCGTAAGATTAAAAAAAAAAAAATGATTCGAAATCCATCTCAAAAGTTTTTCCGAAGATTTGGGTTGACTGTGAAAAACCTCGAGAGGAGATTTCCCGGATTGAATTTAAAGATGGAAAATAAAGGTTTTAAGTCGGATTCGTATTTGGAAAATGCCGATATAAGAGGAAAAGAAAATGTTATGACAGGAAACGCTTTTGGGAAGTAAACAGATGTTTCCGATACGTAAACAGAAATTAATATCATGAGTCAAAAATTTGCCGTAAAAAAAAAAATAAAATAAATCCAAGAATAAATATTGCCAGGCATTTACCGTTTTAAAAATGGATATATTGATCTAAAGGAGGGATGTTACGGTCACCAACCTGTAAAAGATAATAACAAAGTAGGGTAAAAATTACGGTCGCCTGTATTTTACTGAAATACGGCTGAGAACAGTATATTTGTACGGAGAATTACCGATTAAAATTATGTTTTTTTTAAGAGTGGATAATGTTTTATCATTTAGTTTATTTTTTTTTTTTTTATGAAAGACTTCTATTTATGAATACATCACATGAAGATCCATTGCAGAATCAAAATGCTGAATAATTCCTAATTTGTATAGTGATGGTAAAAATATTTAAATATTTAATTATTTAATTATTTAATGAGAACAAAACTTACCACTGTGTTGTATGCCAATGGCAGATCTTCCTAATTAATTCTTTACCAAATTATGTCATTTTAAATTTAATGAATAATATTGTTTATCCTTAATTAGATTGAAATCTACTCCAATATGTTTTTTTAGCTCAAGACATAATGTACATATTCAGTTACAATTTGATTTATTACGTAAATTAGGGTTGTATACATTTTTTTCCACTCACATTGAATTTCATTTACGTCTAATTTCAGGAGTTTGTTATATAATTACCTCCACCAAAGAAGTTGGAAGGAGGTTATCTTTTCGCCCCTGCTTGTGTGTTTGTTTGTTTGTGAACAGCCTCCTGGCCACAATTTGACTCGTAGAGTAATGAAACTTGTAGGGATTAAGTGTTATGTAAAAAAAAAGGGAAATTATTAATTTTGGAAAGTCAAGGTCTAAGGTCAAGGTCACGGTCAAGCAAAATTTCCAATTCACGTAATCAGCCTTAAGTTTGGACATCGTTGTCACAGAGACTTCAAACTTGATTCATATATTAATACATGTCAAGATCGAACAAAAGATCGAGAAATAAGCTGTCGCGGCGGAGGTCTGCGCTCTACTGAGTGCCCCTCCAGGTTTCCATAATTCAACTTTCGCTGCTCGAAAATACATCTTTAATACGAATATCCACAAAAGAGAACATTTTGTTTAATGATAAGAACGAGAAATATAAAATCTTGAAAATAATTATTTGTATGGAGATTTCAGGGTTTAAACTTGATCATGCCCCCATTACCTTAGATGCTGCGGCTTTTTACCTTGATTTGCCTTAAAACTTTAAAAATTTCCTTAAATTTGAAGCTATTAAAACCAAAATTACCATAAAATTACCTTAAAATTACCTTGAAACCATACGAATTACCTCAAACTAAGGTTATTACCTTAACTTTCACTGCCAGTGGTTCATTCAAGGAAACTTCTGATGTACCAAATTCTTTCAAGACAACACAGACACTAACTTGTTGATATTTATTGAAAAGCTCACATCAAGACCTTTCTATTGAATGCCAACTTTCTATAGTCTGGGCGATTATAAAAGAGAGAGAGTTACCTTTTTCGAATTTTGACTAAATCACCAGTGCCAGTGAAAGGGTTAAAAGTTTAAACCCTCGTCGAGACCTCCCTCATGTTTACCACTATTCCTCTTTGATATTTAATAAGGCTCATGTTCTCTGAACGCCATTTTACGAAAAATATTCATAATGATCCTTTTTTTGGATGATCATTTCTGAAAAGTAGCGACGAACTAGTTTTAATGAGGAAGATGTACCGTCCCTTCCGGCGTTATGTGACTTAGAAAAATTATACGTTGAGCTAGAGTGGAAGTATAATCATTCTCTCTCTCTCTCTCTCTCTCTCTCTCTCTCTCATGCAGTTGCTGTAGGTGAAGAGAGGTGGTAAGCAAAATTCTACGTTGGGCTTGAGGGAAAGTATAATCATACTCTCTCTCTCTCTCTCTCTCTCTCTCTCTCTCTCTCGATGCTTGCAGGACAAGTGGAAGCACGTTTACCTCAACCCAAGGATAGACCCATGTACAGTTGAACACAGGAATTCATGGTACACCTCACTGTGATGAAATTGAATTTTTAAGCTCTCTCTCACACATTTTGAAACTGATGCAGGAAGAATCTTTCTCTCTCTCTCTCTCTCTCTCTCTCTCTCTCTCTCTCTCTCTGTCTTCTGCTGTGTTATCTGGTATTTTACGTTTTTAATATCCGTTGTTGTAGAGATTTAAAGGTTTAAAGGCCGCTCATGAATGGGAGAGTCAAGGGACAGTGATAATACTCTAACTAGCAGGACAATGCCCGAGAGACTGACCACACATACATAAGATCAGCGCCCAAGCCCCCTCTCCCCCCAAGGTAGGACCAGTGAGAGCCAGGCAATGGGCTTTATTAATTCTTAGGGACAAATAATATCACATTTTTCATACACCTTCCGTTAACCATGCACGAATGTGTCGTACAATTTGTTTACAATAAACTTGTTAATCAAATCATCTTCTTTCCCACCGTTATCTTACATTAAAGGGTCGGTTGCCTGATGCAGCCTCTCCACAGCCTTCGATCAAAGGCATCCTCTTCCAGCAAGCCTCCTCTCTCCATATCATCCCTCACCTTCTATCAAAGGCATCCTCTTTCAGCAAGCCTCTTCTCTCCATATCATCCCTACCCTTCTATCAAAGGCATCCTCTTCCAGCAAGCCTCTTCTCTCCATATCATCCCTCACCTTCTATGAAAGGCATCCTCTTCCACCAAACCTCTTCTCTCCATATCATCCCTCACCTTCTATCAAAGGCATCCTCTTCCAGCAAGCCTCTTCTCTCCATATCATCCCTCACCTTCTATCAAAGGCATCCTCTTCCAGCAAGCCTCTTCTCTCAATATCATCCCTCACCTTCTATCAAAGGCATCCTCTTCCACCAAACCTCTACTCTCCATATCATCCCTCACCTTCTATCAAAGGCATCCTCTTCCAGCAAGCCTCTTCTCTCCATATCATCCCTCACCTTCTATCAAAGGCATCCTCTTCCAGCAAGCCTCTTCTCTCCATATCATCCCTCACCTTATATCGCCATCTAATTCTCCGCCTCCATCTTGATCTTCTCCCCCTAACAGGTTCCTCCTAAGCCCTCCTCATTCCCTCCCCACTCTCCATTCTCAACACGCGTCCACACCATCTCAGTCGTATCTTTACTATACCTGCCATTCTTCCGATCTTTCAGGCAGTGATATTCCCATAATCCATCCCAGCATTCTCATCTCATACATTAACACTGGTCTTATTACTGTGCTATAAATCTCGACTTTTAGTTTAATCAATTGATTAATAAAATATTCTAATTCGACACTCGAGATTCGCCTGAACGTCTGCAGCTAATTCAGTGTTGTTACTGTTCATGAAATATTTTATTTCAGTTGTTCATTACTTATCTTGTAGTTTATTTATTTCCTTGTTTCCTTTGCTCACGGGGCCATTTTTCCTAGTTGGAGCCCCTGGGATTATAGCATCTTGTTTTTTTCAACTAGGGTTATAGCTTAGCTAGTAATGATAATAATAATAATACTAATAATGATGATGATGATGATGATGATGATGAGTAGTAGCAGTAGTAGTAGTTGTTGTTGTAATAGTAGTAGTAGTAGTAGTTGTTGTAATAGTAGTAGTAGTAGTAGTAGTAGTAGCATTATCACCTAAAATTAATAGTCAATATTCATTGCATTTTATATAGAAACTGAAAAATGAGTATTGGTACTTAATTATACGAAAACAAACATCTATATATATATATATATATATATACATATATATATATATATATATATATGTATATATATATACCATTCCCGTTTCATGGAAAAACAATTTAATCTAGTAATCATATATTTCAAAACTGTATTAATTTTTTGTACCAATACATTTATTACACTTTCGTTTGATGTTGAACTATATTGATGTTGACTATATTATAATTACAATACAGCCTACACAGGTATAGGCAAATTGAACCATTACTGATTCTTTGGAAATTTACTGGAGAATTGTCATTTATTTTCCATATTATTTTCTGGTATGTAATTATTTTTTTGTAATTTTTCTTTCATTACTTGGATGCCCTAATTACTAACTTTCCACCAAATAAAGATTAAAGGTGTCTGGTATCAGTGTCATCAGAATTGATGCTCACCAGAACGTCAGACGGGCAAGCCCAATCCCTCAATGTGGTGCTCAACCACAGCAGTGGCCTCCCTAGTAAATAGCTTAAACTCAAGGTCCTGGGCTGGGATTGATCTGTCACCATGCAAATGCTAGGCGACTATAGTCCATTTCTTTTAGCGAAACATATTTGCACCGACTCGCAGCGGTGCCCTTTTAGTTCGGAAAAGTTTCCTGATCGCTGATTGGTTGGACAAGATAATTCTAACCAATCAGCGACCAGGAAACTTTTCCGAGCTAAAAGGGCACCGTTGCGAGTCGGTGCAAATATGACTCGCTAAAAGAAATGGACTATAGGTTACCACTGAACTAGCCGGGAGTCTATTATTATTATTATTATTATTATAAAGGTAAAGGTGTCTGGTTTCAGTTCCAGGGAAAAATAGTCCCAGAGAGGATAGGAATAAATAAACTACAGTACAAGTAATGAACAATCAAAATAAAATGTTTTAAAATTAGTAACAACATTAAAGTATATCTCTCATATATAAACTATGAAAACTTAAAAGAAAAACTAGAGGAAGAGAAATAAGATATTATTATCATTATTATTATAATCATTATTATTATTATAAAGGTAAAGGTGTCTGGTTTCAGTTCCAGGGAAAAATAGCCCCAGTGAGGAAAGGAAATAAGGAAATAAATGAACTCCAAGAAAAGTAATGAACAATCAAAATAAAATGTTTGGAAATTAGTGAAAAAATTAAAGTAGATCTGTCATATATAAGCTATAAAATCTTTAAAAAAAAAGCAAGAGGAAGAGAAATAAGATAAAATAGTGTGCCCTAGTATACCCTCAAGCAAGAGAACTCTAACCCAAGAGGAAAGTGGCTACTGAACAAATACAGTGCAGTAGTTAACACCTTGAGAGAAGAAGAATTATTTGGTAATCCCGGTGTTGTCAGGTGTATGAGGACAGAGGAGAATATGTAAAGAATAGGCTAGACTATTCGATGTATGTGTAGGTAATGGGAAAATGAACCGTAACCAGAGAGAAGGATCCAATGTAGCACTGTTTGTCCAGTCAAAGGACCCCATAACTCTCTAGCGGTAGTGCAATTATGTTTTGGGAAAGGATAAAATATTTATCATTTATCCAAGATTCACAGAGAGAGAGAGAGAGAGAGAGAGAGAGAGAGAGAGAGAGAGAGATATTTAAAATTACACCATTCTCTGACCAAACTAACCAGTGAGGTAATTGAAAATAAGTACCTGACTTCATTGCCCACTTGTCTCTATAAAACCTTGCCCTCTGTAAAACGAACTTACCCTGACAATTAAATTAGGTTTCTTTTAAATTCGGGTGGCCCTTTGCAACATTGACATCTAACAGATGTTAAGATATATCAGGAGGTATTTAATGCTGAAACGTCTCTCTCTCTCTCTCTCTCTCTCTCTCTCTATATATATATATATATATATAAATATGTATGTATGCAGTATATATATATATATATATATATGTATATATATATATATATATATATGTATGTAGATAGATAGATACAGTATATATCATTGAAACCATAAAGACGTATTATTATTATTATTATTATTATTATTATTATTATTATATGAATCAGCTGTGAGAATAGCACGGCCATTCACTATGCTTTTGGACAGAGCGTGTTAAAGATTTTGGGCTGGAACCAGTCGCCTCCCTTTACTGGCTCCGCTATCTCAGCAGTGCTGCCAACATGTTCATACAGGAGTTGACATTGCTTTCGTTTGTTATCATTTTTGTCTATGTTTTTTTCCATCATGTTAGCTTTGTTTTGTTATATATTATGAATATTAAAACATATATAATATATCTGTAGTAATAGATACCAATATGATTAAATATAAATACTGTATTGTGATACGAATCAGAAAAGTTGGTCACTCTCGCCGATGTAAACAAACCCTCGCAAAACAGCCAACAGCACGGATTAATAAGTAATTTTGTTATCGTTATTATCTATTATATTTAACCATTTATTTGGATTGTTACTTCTTTAAATTTTGTTTTAACTTATAACACAGGTATTGACTGTAGGAAATAATCATGAATAACGAAACAAGATATTAATGCATTATCGACGGTAAGACTCGGAGCGAGATGCCATTGGTACTGCTGTTTCTCAGTCTCATGGCGTAGTTTTGAAAAGCAAGATGTGCTTGTTGTTGCCCGTATTTTTTGGGTTATTTCCCTTCTATTCGTTGGATATTATTAAATTAGTGAGTGTATTGATACCCAACGAGGGTATCGTTTTCGTTAAAAGCTAGGTTTTACGATCGTAAAGTTGTAGGAATGTTACGTTGGCAAGGAAAGTTGAAGAGGACTTGTGTAATTTTACCGACTAGTGAACGAAGGTGATGATAGTGTTATGGTACCGATTATGGACCGAAACTGGACTTTGCCTAACATTATTATACTCGATTATTGTACTCGATGTTCTACGATAAGCGTCTGAACGTAATGTAAGTACCGGAGTTTCTTGCCGTCTTTCGATATTATTGCATTATATTACAGGGTAATGTAACCTAGGGAATAAACTACCCTTTTCTATAGAAAAAGGTCCGTTCTCTTCGAAAATGACACTCGTTCCTGTCGGAAATGAATCTTTATCAGCATTACTGTTATGTGGAGAGTGAATCAGTTGAGATCATTTCTGAAAGTGCTAAGGAGACATGGCATTTCTGGAACATTTATAAGAAATTATAGGAATTTTGTGCCTTATCGGAAAGATAGAGGGGAGAAGAGCAAGAGGCCGGTAAAATAAAAGGTTTTGGGCAGCTTACTGTAGGATTAAGATGAAAATGTAACAGCCGGACAATTTATACAGAGAGCTAGACAGGACCAGGTGGAGGCAATTGACAGCCCATGTCGAAGATGCGTTACCTAGGTAGACAGATGTTTTGCTGTAGTGTTTTGTAAGCATTTCTCTCTACAAGTCACAATGAAATTGCTTTCATTCTGTTTGTAACATTGTTCATGTTGCAAGCTAGCGTATTTGGTTGGTTGCTTGCAAATTTTATGGTATTTAAGACTTTTGTAAGCTTTTCACAATTTATAACAGAAATAATAACGAAAGAACTTTTTGTATTTTTTTTTCAAAGTTTCTAATGGATAAATAACAAGGTTTTTTTGGGGGGTAAAAAACATTACTTTCAATTGGAAGCAACTTTTAGTAGGTAAAATATTTTCATAAATACCATGCAATTCACATTAAACTACGTTTTCAGGCAAAAGAATTACTGAATTTGGTTGAAAACTCAGTGAATTATCACGTTTTGGATATTTCCAAACATTAAAACTTGATTTTTTCCAGATTTAAACTGTGGCAAATACAGGTTTTAGAACACACGTGTATATATATATATATATATATGCCACAACAAATGCAGCTGTTTCTAGTGCACTGCAGGACAAAGGTCTCAGACATGTCCTTATTCATATTTTGGGTTTGGCTAGTTTTCATCAGTACACTGGGCAACTGTGGGTTGGTGATGAAGGGAGACTATGTTTATGTGTGATTTATTCATATCAATATATTCCTAAGGGGGAACAATATAAAAGAAAACAAAAATAATTAAACTTTTATATACCAAGTTAAAATAATCCTAGACACCCAAAGACATTTGTAAAATATTTGAATATTTTCCTAGAATTAGAAGTATGTAGAAAACAAAATATATTTACTCACAGCAGCAAGATAAAGAAAAGAAATAAACCTTTATACTATGATAGAATAATTCTAGACACCTAAAGACATTTGTAAAATATTTGAATATTTTTCCTAGACTTAAAAGTATGTAGAAAACAAAATATATTTACTCACAGCAGCAAGATAAAAAAAAGAAATAAACTTTTATACCATGATAGAATCATTTTAGACACCCAAAGACATTTCTAGAATATTTGAATATTTTCCTAGACTTAAAAGTATGTAGAAAACAAGATATATTTACTCACAGCAGCAAGATAACAGAAGACAAAAAGAAATAAAATTTTATTCCAAGATAGAATAATTCTAGACATCCAAAGACATTTATAGAATATTTGAATATTTTCCTAGCCTTAAAATTATGTAGAAAACAAAATATATTTACTCACAGCAGCAAGATAAGAAAAAAAAAGAGAAATAAACTTTTATACCAAGATAAAATAATCCTAGACATCCAAAGATATTTATAAAATATTATAATATTTTCCTAGCCTTAAAAGTATGTAGAAAACAAAATATATTTACTCACGGGAGCAAGATAAAAGAATACAACAAGAAATAAACTTTTATACCATGATAAAATAATCCTAGACACCTAAAGACATTTGTAAAATATTTGAATATTTTTCCTAGACTTAAAAATATGTAGAAAACAAGATATATTTACTCATAGCAGCAAGATAAAAAAAAGAAAAAAAAAATAAACTTTTATACCATGATAGAATAATACTAGACACCCAAAGACATTTATGGAATATTTGAATATTTTCCTAGACTTAAAAGTATGTAGAAAACAAAATATATTTACTCACAGCAGCAAGATAAAAAACAAAACGAAATAAACCTTTATATACCATGATAGAATAATTCTAGACCCCCAAAGACATTTATAAAATATTTGAATATTTTTCCTAGACTTAAAAGTATGTAGAAAACAAAATATATTTACTCACAGCAGCAAGATAAAAAACAAAACGAAATAAACCTTTATATACCATGATAGAATAATTCTAGACACCCAAAGACATTTATAGAATATTTGAATATTTTCCTAGCCTTAAAATGATGTAGAAAACAAAATACATTTACTCACAGCAGCAAGATAAAAAAAAGAAATAAACTTTTATACCATGATAAAATAATCCTAGACACCTAAAGGCATTTGTAAAATATTTGAATATTTTCCTAGACTTAAAAGTATGTAGAAAACAAAATATATTTACTCACAACAGCAAGATAAAAAAAAAGAAATAAACTTTTATATCATGATAAAATGATCCTAGACACCCAAAGACATTTGTAAAATATTAGAATATTTTTCCTAGCCTTAAAAGTATGTAGAAAACGAAGATATATTTACTCACAACAGGAATATCTGTAGCATTGCTAGAGAGGGTCGTGTTGTCACCCTCATAATCGAAAGAGACATCATCGCCATCTATTGACAGGAGTGTAACATTAACCAGAGTTGCGACTGTCATAGAGAAACTCAGCCCTTCTTGAGGAAAGTTGGTCATTTCCATGTTTTCCATTTTTAGTTATTTTATCGTAATTTTCCGTCTCACTTATGATTTAGTTAATGGGAGAGATAGTTTCCCATCATTGTAAAATAGCTTTTGTTTAAATAGTATCTTTTTGGGGGACCACTTAATGAAATTTATCTTACTTTTTCTTACACAGTTTAAGATCTTAGACACAGTTTAAGAGTTTCCCATCATTGTAAATAGCTTTTGTATAAAGAGTATCTTTTTATAGAGGGACCACTTAATGAAATTTATCTTGCTTTTTTCTTAGACAGTTTAAGATAGTTTCCCATCATTATAAGTAACATTTGTATAAAGGGTATCTTTTTTTATACGGGTCACTTAATGAAATATCTTGCTTTTTTCTTAGACAGTTTAAGATATGTTTCCCCTCATTGTAAATTTTTTGGTATAGAGTATCTTTTTTAGGGGGACCACTTGATGAAAGTTATCTTACTCTTTTTTCTGACACAATTTAAGATAGTTTCCCATCATTGTAATTGGGTTTTGTATAAAGAGTATCTTTTTGTGGGGACCACTAAATGAAATTTATCTTACACTTTTATTAGACACAGTTCAAGATAGTTTCCCCTCATTGTAAATAGTTTTTCTATAAAGAGTATCTTTTGTAGGGGGACCACTTAATGAAATTTATCTCACTTTTTTTCTTAGACACAGTTTAAAATAGTTTTCCATCATAGTTAGTCAATGCTTTTGTAGATAGCGTATCTTTAATTGTGCCACTTTTTAAAATTTACGTTACTTTTTCTTAAGACATAGATTTAATTATAATCAAATAGATGCCTCATAGATATTCTAGAAAACATTTTAAACCTATTGAAATTGGTCTCTTGGCTAAATCTAGATAGCTGAGAGCAGCATGATCGAAATTGAAGCTCACAACGTGTATCATAAATTGCAAATACATTTCGATGAAAGATCTAGATGATCGATTAAGGAATCCTTCTTCTTGTGACTTTTATTGAGATGTCTTGACTTCAACATATCCTCGGGATCAAAGTCGACAGCTTTAGTTGTTGCTAAGAGTTCATACTGTGGCAGGGCAGAGGCTACTCCCTTATCACAGTCTTCAAGGATCCAACGCCTTATCAAAGTCTTCAAGAATCCAACGCATTATTAAGTCTTCAAGGATCCAACACCTTATCAAAGTCTTCAAGAATCCAATGCGTTATCAAAGTCTTCAAGGATCCATCCAACGCCTTATCACAGTCTTCAAGGATCCAATGCGTTATCAAAGTCTTCAAGGATCCAATGCATTATCAAAGACTTCAAGGATCCAGCACGTTATCACAGTCTTCAAGGATCCATCCAACGCCTTATCAAAGTCTTCAAGGATCCAATGCGATATCACAGTCTTCAAGGATCCATCCAACGCCTTATCAAAGACTTCAAGGATCCAGCACGTTATCACAGTCTTCAAGGATCCATCCAACGCCTTATCAAAGTCTTCAAGGATCCAATGCGATATCACAGTCTTCAAGGATCCATCCAACGCCTTATCAAAGTCTGCAAGGATCCAACGCCTTATCAAAGTCTTCAAGGATCCAACACATTATCAAAGTCTTCAAGGATCCAACGCCTTATCAAAGTCTTCAAAGATCCAACACGTTATCACAGTCTTTAAGGATCCATCCAATGCCTTATCAAAGTCCTTAAGGATCCAACGTGTTATCAAAGTCTTCAAGGAGCCAACGTCTTATCAAAGTCTTCAATGATATAACGCCTTATCAAAGTCTTAAGAAATCCAGCGCTTTATCAAAGTCTTCAAGGATCCAACACCTTATTAAAGTCTTCAAGGATCCAACGC
>NC_090726.1:194872078-194874578 GCF_036898095.1 Palaemon carinicauda
ATTGCCCTCTGTCAGTTTGGACGAGCTGCAGACATATTTTATACAGAAAAGAACATCAGTGCTTCAGTGCTATTATCATTAAACGATAGTTCTCTTATTATGAGTATGATATTCATGGTGGATCATTTCAATAATAATGTGGGGGTATAGTTCCAATTGAGGATCAATTAATATTAAAAATAATTGATGAAATTACAAGGAAAAGTAAAATTGGCAGCCATTATGACGGTTAAAACTTCAAGATATCTCAGAAAGGGATTTTAAGATAAGGCTAAATAAGATAAGGTAATTAAGATAATCCTTCTGCAAGCTGCTGGCTTAGTTCCCCTCCATGTATCTGTCTTCTAAACAGTGTTGGCTTAGATTCTATATGGAAAAGAGATTGTCTTCTCTTATTTCCCAAACTGATACGACAGTGAATACATGAAAACATGTCTTACCTATTAAGACTGTTAAGCCAATTATAGGTATAATGAATAACATAATCTCTGCAATTGCAATTTATTTATTCAGGGTGAAATTTCTAGTAAATTCACCACTTTGACGGTTTCAGTACACTTTAAAAGTGTTCCACTCTAATGGATTACCCATAAAACTAGTAACTTAATAGATTTTTTTCATCTAAAGGTCCTCTTTAAATAAGATATATAGCTCCCCCAGCATTAAAGGAGATATCCTTCGCACGGCACATTTACCTGTAGGATTTTCCTTATATATTTTAAGGTTCTTTAGATCAGGGTTGTGAAGATGTTTAATGAAAGAAGGCAAATGTTTTTTTTTCAGGTCAATAGTCTCTGTACCCAATTCCAATTCCCTTGATGCCAAAGGTCATTCCTTGAATGGTTATTGTCCTTTCAAAGCTGCAGGATTTCACCAGATTTCACAGTTGTTAAAACCAGCGGCAGATTCCTTTTCGAGTTTTGAACTTTGGTATTTTTATTGACATTTTCATTTTTCTTTGATTGTCTGTTTAGTATTTTTTTCAATATCAGGTATATCCTATTATATTTTTTATTTATTTGTGCTTTGATTCATTTTAAAATACAATTGCTGATTCCTCATCGTCTTTTTGTTCTGTTTCAGTTCATCTCGAATTTTGTTCTTATTATTTTTTATTGACTAATTTTAATTTTTCTCGAGTATCAGTTCAGTATTTTCTCTTATCATATAATAAGAATCATAGATAATAGATGGACATTGAGAATAACAGAATGGTCTCTAGATATTGCGAAAGAAGCATGAGAAGGAAGAGATGACGACGAATTGATGAACTAAAAAAAAAACTACAGGTATAAATTGGCACAGGAAGACCATAAACAGACGCGAATAGGAAGACATGTCTGAGGACTTTGTTCTGCAGTGGGCTAGAAACAGCTGATGATGATGATAATGATGATATAAGTTTTGCTTTATTTCTTTGGTATGAATTGTTTTGAAATACTATTTTCAACGTATTTTTTCTCTTCACTAGAGTACCAACAGTAGCACGTCATATCACTAAGAACGATGATCATAAGAAATTTTTCCTCCATGTAAACATTCACAAGTCTGATAAAACGATTTCTTGCATTATTTATCATCTCTGTTGTTGTTGTTGTTGTTGTTGTTCATCTGTTTTGAGCCTTCTAGGAGCGTTTTAAACATTATAGAAGCCGACTTTTTATTTTTTAAAGATATGGCAGTGATTTCAGCCTTATGAAAGTGTGGTAAACGTCGTAGAGGCTGTGTAGTTGGTGGTGTTCTTAAAAAAACTCTGGAACTTGTTTGTTTAAAGGAAGATTCGTGAAAGCAGAATAACAGAATGAACAATATAGATACAAATCATTATATATTTAGATTAAATAATCATACTTTTCTCTCCAAATCTATTTTATTCCCACCTTTTTGTATCAAAGTCATATCGTATTACAGACTCTAGCCATAATTCACATATCTCAGCTCCAGGGCTAACACGAGAGACTTGAATCTCTCAAAGATCAATAGTATAAGGACTCACAACTCCTAGTTATGTAAGAGAACCTAAAGTTCAGAATAACATCGTGTCTTGATCTCGCTCACGGCCAGACTGAACCTTGAAGGTATAGGATATATATTGCAAAAGGGGAGATAGGAGTGTCACATACTGTAGATTAGTTATGGCTACGTGGAGTGACTAGTGGAAAATTAACAAACACTGGACGCAACTGTTAGATCATAAAACTAGCTGGCATACCCCGAGTTGCAATTTCCACTCACTAGATGTCACCACCGTCGGAGGTGTTACCTGGAAATCCACGAGTTGCGATTCTGTTGTCTTTATCCGGGAATATTAGTCTGACCTTTATAAGCATTTAAGAATTGAATGAAGGATTTATAACATGTCCTGAATTAAAGTATATTTTTAACATAGTTCTGAGGCTCCAGGAAAATAAAGCCCTTCGGTTTCTCAGCAAAATTTTAGGCGTGCGATTGCGAGCCTCACCTACATTGCCTTCTTTCTTAAGACTCAGAAATTGTTCTC
>NC_090726.1:194882078-194897078 GCF_036898095.1 Palaemon carinicauda
AACACTTTTGTGTTTTCTTGCACAGCCCTTTGCTGTTGCCCTACAGATAGGAAAGTGAGTTCTTTCCTGTCTATTATCCAGGATTTTAAAATCATTGCTTAGGTGTGAGCTCCACCTGTTTCCTCTGGAAACTTTGCATTGGTTATTCTAGAAGAGATTAACCATTTGATTTTATTATCTGGAAGGCTGCAACAATGGGTTGTGAGGGAAACACAGGAGTGTGTCTTTCCTTTCTGAATTGTTATGCTATACTATGCATATCCAGTGATACATAGTTCACTTGATACTCATGGAAATTTCTTCTCTTTACAGGAGGACCCTCCGAAGTGCGGAAGTGTTTTCTGCAACGTCCGCAGCAAGAACCTCTGCGGACATGAGTTTTGTAGGAGACACGCAGCATGCGCTGTCTCCAAGGATGATCTCCAGTATTGGGACCCTCAGGTATGTACTGTGTGCACTAACCTGATTACTGAGGCCTTTGATTCCCCTAGGATGGCGGAATCAAGGGATATAGCAAGGGAGAAGCTTCGTACCTGGGTAAGGGGCTTCCAAAAGAACACCTCTGGCCCTTATCTTCCAAGTGAGAAGATGAGGGCGTATCTTTTCCCTAAGGCATCAGCTGATGCAGTGATTCCCCAGCCTCAAGAGGAGATCCCCCAAGTTCAGACCCAGGTGGATGCTGAGGTCGCGGTCGCGATGCAAGACATCCAGTTAGATGACAGGATGTCTGACGTGGACGAGCGTCTGGAGGAAGACCTCCTGGCAGAAGGCCAGGATGAAGTTCAAGCCCCAGACGTTGTAGAGGAAGAGGTCGACGAGGTGTCGGCTACTCCGGTTCAGATGCCGGAGCCTATTCCCTCAACATCGGCCGGTCTCCCAGTAGAGCTGGGACAGGCCCTCTCTTCTATTGTTGGAATGATCCAACAAAAGCAGAAGGAGAATCAGGAGAAGGCGGCTGCAATGGAACTGCGGATGCAGTGCCTTGCAGAATCACATGGGCCCCAGAAAAGGCTCAATGTGAAAGACCTTCCCTTGTGCTCAGATGCTAACCCATGGAGGTATGCTGAGCACATGCCGATGACGACTGGAAAGATCGTCATCTCGGATAAGCTGGGCTCAGTTCCCCTAGAGGAGGTGGAATTCTGGCCCAGCAAGGCATCATATCCGGACTGTTATGTCCGGCTGAGGAAGGAACCAGCTTCAAAGGAGGAGACAGAGCCGAAGGAGGTCATAGTGATGGACCATGCTAAGGCTCAAGCTCTACTTTCATCCTCGGTGAAAGAGAGGGGCTTCTCTAACTCAAAGGTAGCTGCATTGAGCAAGAAGCTCCCTTCCTTTGTGTCCTCTCCTGCTAGAGCCTTACCCTTTTTACAGAAAGGGTTCGCGGCTGTACTAAAAGCAGTCGAGGCCGGCAAGCCTTGCCCCTCCCTGGAGGAGTGTAAACCCTTGTCGCTGGCCCTGCCTATGGACCACAAAGACTGGAAGGACGTCCATCTTACGTTCTCAGTTGGAAAGTTGGAGGCTGATATTGCCGGACGGCAGTTCGGCGAGGACCTCCCCAAGCTGTCTGACTTTCTTTTGCGAAGAGAGTTCGAGACAAAAGAAAGACTGGCTGCCTCAATGTCTCTTCAGACTACTCTTGAGACGATGGCAAGTGACCCCAAGGTCCATGAAATGTTCATGGTGGTGGCTAAGACTCATCTGGCCACAGTGACGAAGGACCTTTATGGCTTCGTCAAGGCAAGGAGAGCTTGCAGGGAGTTCGTGTTCACCTCGGTTACGGTGAGACACGAGCCAAGGAAACTAATCTCCTCCAACATTTGTGGAAAAGACCTTTTCCCCACCAATGTGGTCAAAGAAGTTGTTGATAAGGCCGCCTTGGAGAATAGAAACCTTCTCCAGAAGTGGGGTCTGGCTTTCAAAAGAAAGTCTTCCCCGGATGAGGGTCCTCAACCAAAAAGGAAGACTATGAGGACTAGGCTACCGTCTCGGCCAGCCAAGCCCTTTAAACAGCAACTGCAATTGCCATTGCCTCCAGTGCCCCAGATGGTGGCACAAACCCCGACCACTTTTCAGTTGGTACCCCAGGCTGTGTCGACACAGTCCACGGCATTCACCCCAACGTTCGAAGGGCAGTCTTCTTCCTTTCGAGCAAAGCCTAGAGGAGCAGCCAGAGGCTCGTCTAGGCGCCCCTCAAGGGGAAGGGGATTCAGGGGTGGTCGTGGTCAGGGAGGCAAGACCTCAGGACGGCAGTCCAAGTGAGATGATACCGGTAGGAGGGAGACTTCTGAAATTTTGGGATCGATGGACCTTCAATCCCTGGGCCCACAGCCTACTCAAGAATGGACTGGGCTGGAGCTGGTACAGCACTCCACCCCCGTGCCTTCGGTTTTTCCAACACTCCACCCCCGTTCTGGAGGAGTACGTTCAAGAACTGTTGGAGAAAAATGTGATCCGAAAGGTGAAGTCCATCAAATTCCAAGGGAGGCTGTTTTGTGTTCCCAAGAAAGACTCGGAAAAGCTCAGAGTCATTCTGGACTTGTCGCCACTCAACAAGTTCATAGTGAATTGCAAATTCAAAATGCTAACACTGCAACACATAAGGACCTTACTGCCCAAGAGGGCATATTCCGTCTCTATAGACTTGTCAGACGCCTATTGGCACATCCCAATCAGCCGTCGACTCTCCCCCTACCTAGGGTTCAGGCTACAACGAAGACTATACGCCTTCAGAGCCATGCCATTCGGGCTAAACATAGCCCCAAGGATTTTCACGAAGCTTGCGAGCGCAGCTCTCAAACAATTACGCCTAAAGGGAATTCAGGTAGTAGCCTACCTGGACGACTGGTTGGTGTGGGCAGCATCCGAGACAGAATGCTTGCAAGCTTCCAGTCAAGTGATCCAGTTCCTAGAGTACCTAGGCTTCAAGATCAACAGAAAAAAGTCTCGACTTTCTCCATCTCAAAAGTTCCAGTGGCTGGGAATCCACTGGGACCTTTTGTCACACCGTTTCTCCATCCCGGCGAAGAAAAGGAAGGAGATAGCGGGTTCTGTCAAGAGACTTCTAGATTCCGAAAGGATATCAAGACGCGAACAGGAGAGGGTACTGGGCTCTCTCCAGTTTGCTTCGGTGACAGACCCAGTGCTAAGAGCACAGCTAAAGGATGCAACCGGAGTTTGGAGAAGTTATGCATCAAACGCGCGAAGAGATCTGAGAAGACCAGTTCCGCTTCGGCTACGTACTCTTCTCAGGCCTTGGTCCCAAGCCAGACATCTAAAGAAGTCGGTTCTTCTTCAGCCACCTCCCCCGTCGGTGACGATTCACTCAGACGCCTCAAAGGAGGGATGGGGAGGTCACTCTCATCGGAAAAAAGTCCAGGGGACTTGGTCCAAGCTATTCAAGACCTTTCACATAAACTTTCTAGAAGCTATGGCAGTGCTCCTTACCTTAAAGAAAGTCTCCCCGCGTCACTCGATCCACATAAGGTTGGTGATGGACAGCGAGGTAGTTGTGAGATGCTTGAATCGACAAGGATCGAGGTCACCACCTCTCAACCAGGTGATGTTGGCCATTTTCCGATTGGCGGAAAAGAAGAAGTGGTACCTGTCGGCAGTTCACCTTCAAGGAGTCCGCAACGTGACAGCGGACGCTCTATCCAGGTTCACACCGATAGAGTCGGAATGGTCCTTAGACGCAGGATCATTCTCCTTCATTCTGAATCAAGTCCCAGAACTGCAGATAGACCTCTTTGCGACGAAAGACAACAAGAAGTTGCCCCTGTACGTGTCCCCGTACGAGGACCCCATAGCGGAAGCAGTGGACGCGATGTCCCTCGACTGGAACAGATGGTCCAGGATTTATCTGTTCCCTCCTCACAACCTTCTGTTGAGGGTCCTCAACAAACTGAGATCCTTCAAGGGGGTAGCGGCAATAGTGGCCCACAAGTGGCCGAACAGCGTGTGGTTCCCCTTGGCATTGGAACTACAGCTGAAGTTTATGCCGCTACCACATCCAGTTCTGACCCAGCGAGTCCAGAAGTCGACTGTCTGCGCTTCATTACAGAAAACCCAGACCCTGCAGCTCATGATTTTCTCTCCCTAGCGGTGAGAAAGCGTTTCGGGATTTCGAAAGCCAGCATAGACTTCCTAGAGGAATATAAGTGCAAATCGACTAGAAGGCAATATGAGTCATCTTGGAGAAAATGGGTGGCCTTTGTCAAGGCGAAGAGTCCGCAGGAGATCTCGACAGACTTCTGCTTATCTTTCTTCATCCACCTCCATGGTCAAGGGCTGGCAGCTAACATGATTTCAGCGTGTAAGTCTGCTTTGACAAGACCCATTCTATATGCCTTCCAGGTCGACCTAGGTAACGAGATCTTTAATAAAGTTCCGAAAGCCTGCGCTAGGCTCAGACCTTCAGCACCTCCAAAGCCCATTTCATGGTCTTTAGACAAAGTTCTTCATTTCGCTTCTCTGTTGAGCAATGAAAAGTGTGCGTTAAAGGATTTGACACAAAAAGTTATTTTCCTATTTGCACTCGCGTCCGGGGCCAGGGTTAGTGAGATCGTAGCCCTCTCGAGAGAGGCAGGTCGTGTTCAGTTCCTGGATGGGGGAGAACTGAACCTGTTTCCGGATCCTACGTTTCTCGCCAAGAATGAGTTACCCACCAACAGGTGGGGTCCCTGGAGAATCTGCCCTCTGAAAGAAGATGCATCTCTATGTCCAGTAGAATGCCTAAAGGTCTATCTTCGTAGAACTTCAGACTTCAAGGGTGGTCAACTATTCAGGGGAGAAACATCAGGCTCAAATTTATCTCTGAATCAACTCAGAGCGAAAATCACATATTTTATTCGCAGAGCGGATCCTGACAGTACACCCGCAGGTCACGATCCGAGGAAAGTTGCCTCATCCTTAAATTTCTTTAATTGTATGGATTTTGAACATCTCCGTTCATACACTGGCTGGAAGTCTTCCAGAGTGTTCTTTCGCCACTATGCGAAGCAAGTAGAGGAACTAAAGAGATCTGTGGTAGCAGTGGGTCGCGTCGTTAACCCTACTGTTTAACTCTGCGAGGAACAGTGGCTTTAATTGGGATGATTAATTCCAGGGTGAGTGTGTAGTTACATACTGTACTACAAACTAAATGAGGGCACTGAGTTGCCCATATAGACTGTTCCATTTCCAAAGGTGAACCTAGCATAAGTGCAGACATGTGTGCCAAGCGTTTCTAACGCTAATGTGATTGATTTGTAATACAGACTTTTATGACTTGATACCTCGGTATCTTAAAAAAGTGGCATTTAATGTTTTTTCTTTCAGATAAACAAGTTCTGTTTACTATCATACTTATGCTTAAAGTTTTGGGTTATCCTCTTTTTATATATATATATATATATATATATATATATATATATATATATATATATAATTGTTGTTAACCTGTCCATTTATTGTCTGTCAATAAACTTGTTCTTGAGAACCTTGCGTCTCTTTCACCTGTGTCAATTTTTTGGTATAATTGAGCATTCATTCTATGTACCTTATCTGGGATAATTCTAATAGAATTGTTCCTTTATGCAAGCTATGTTGCATTGGTTTATGATTCCCTTAACGGGAGGACTCCGTCCCATAAGGGGACGAGGGCGGTTTTACTAGTTTCTTCCTATGCGGATATAAACCTTTGTCCAATACAAGTATTGTGCGGATAACTGGTCGGTATTTCATATTGATGCAGTGGTTGTTTACAAACTATGCTTTACTTAATATAGGGTGAGACCACTATATTAGCTTGCCTGGTATTCATACATAGGTATATGTACTCTTCGAGACTTTTCCAGAGTCTAGTAGGACTCTTCCCTGTAGGGGGCAGGAAGCTCTAACATGGTTTATAGTTAGTTGAAAAGATGTATAACGGTAACATTTTAGGTCTCTAGGTCTAGTCGACCGGGAAAAATTACCTCCGGGGAGTACGGCACGTTCTGAGAATCCACAGATACAGTAATGCTCTGGTATACTTCCATCAGGACGACATGGCTTGAACCCAAAAAACGGATTTTGAGTGAAGCGAAAAATCTATTTTTGGGTGAGATGGCCATGTCGTCCTGATGGACCCGCCCTTGCCTTTCTAAGAAAGGGCTGTAGGACCCCTCCCTACATACAGTATCTGTAGCACCTCGTGTACGCTACAAGGAATACAGATGGCGCCAGGATTGGCGCCAGGCACGCTTACGAAACGGGAGATAGGGAGCCTTGGGAGCGGCTCCCCCTTTTTCTTTCCCGAATTCGTTTCTTGCCAATTGCCCCCTGCGATACGAAATCTCTGTTCGGGGTGCAGATTGCCATGTGGCGTGTCAAGAATACGTCCTCTGTTATGTCGCGATATCCCTTTCACGAGGGATATTCGCTCCAGGAGTTAGAATTCTGGTACCTTAAGGTAAATTCTCTGGGAATATCGCCGTAGTTGTAATATACCCTAGGAAGCTACCCTATAGGAACTTCCATCAGGACGACATGGCCATCTTACCCAAAAATAGATTTTTCGCTTCGCTCAAAATCCGTTATATATATATATATATATATATTTATATATTTATATTTATATATATATATATATATATATATATATATATATATATATATATATATATATATATATATACATGCAGAAGAACCACAGGGAAAATGTAAAAACGAAATATAAGATTAAATCTTGACTAGTTTCCTGTGATTTTTACAAATATATATATATATATATATATATATATATATATATATATATATATATATATATATATATATATATATATATATATATTTTACCCAAAAACCGATAAATCGGTTGGAACTTTTGACCGGGGAAACGTCTGTCTATATCCGAACATAACTTGACAACAAAATGTTTACCCGATTGAGCGGTTTAAATAATTGATATAAAAATTTTAACCGGGTGTCGCCGGTCGCTTGCTTTTGACATTACCCATAGTTATAAAACAAAAAAATTCTGGGTAACGTACCTACAACTATAACGTTAAATAATAAAATAGCATACACGCCAACCTTTGATCACAGCACTGGCAGCATTTTTGCTTGTTCCTCGGTCGCGCTTGCCAGTGCTGTGATCAAAGGTTGGCGTGTATGCTATTTTATTATTTAACGTTATAGTTGTAGGTACGTTACCCAGAATTTTTTTGTTTTATGACTATGGGTAATGTCAAAAGCAAGCGACCGGCGACACCCGGTTAAAATTTTTATATCAATTCTTTAAACCGCTCAATCGGGTAAACGTTTTGTTGTCAAGTATGTTCGGATATAGACAGACGTTTCCCCGGTCAAAAGTTCCAACCGATTTATCGGTTTTTGGGTAAAATATCACTCTTTTTTTTACGCAAGCGTATTGATTAACTAGTTTATAGTCATATCTTCAAAATGTGAGGTCAAACATGTCTATAATTTATTATTCAGAAGCTGAGAAATAAACGTTGAAAGTTCGCTTAAATATGTCAGTTTGATGCCTTTTGAAACTTAAGTACGTGACTACAGCCTTCGTGATTACCGCAAAACATTCCCACATAGCCTAATACACAATTTAAAACATAATCTACAAAACCTGAGGTCGAACAGCTATCTAGCTCATTCAGAAGCTAAGATTATAGAGTTGAAACTTTGCTAAAAAGCGTCTATCCATGACTATATCGAACACCTGAAAGTTGACGTCATTTTTGCTATTTTTTTGCATATTTCTGACGTCATATTTCACGAACCTTATAAGATAGGGACTTGAAACTTTTAGGATCGTCTAGTTAAATTGAATAGAACTAAATCCTAGAGTTTCAAGCTTATACTATGTCCGGAAAGCACTTTTCTGAAAACCCGGTATTTCTGGTTTACGTAATCGTATATAACAGCACTGGCAGCATTTTTGCTTGTTCCCCGGTCGCGCTTGCCAGCGCTGTTATATATATATACATATATATATATATATATATATATATATATATATATATATATATGTATATATATATATATATATATATATATATATATATATATATATATATATATATATATACACACGCACACAAAATCGATTATTGTCTGAAATAAGATATGAGTGACTGAACGGATTCTGGGACAAACATCTCATTTATCTCCGGCCATTAACGATGATATTACATTTACATACTTTGGGAAGCGACCCTCTTTTATGCAAGTTTTATTAAAGATAATGACTGCCTCAGTAGTGTTAAAATTAAAGATTTTTTTTCTGCATTTTGCTCTTCCTTACCGATGAATAACATACCGGAATTACTGGTAGAACAGAGTATTGTCGAAAGAAAATTACGAGCAATAGAAATTGGAAAAAATAACGTCTATATATCTTCAATATACTTTTTAAAAATTTGCATTTAAAAATGGTAAATTTCTGGTAACATTTATTCCAGGATTTTTACCTTCTCAAACACGGTTATATTGACGTAAAGGAGTGATATTACGGTCACTAACCCGTAAAAGATGATAATTAAGTAAGGTAAAAATTACGGTCGCCTGTATTTTACTGAAATACAGCTTAGAATAGTATATTTTTACGGAGAATTGCCGGTTAGAATTAAGGTTTATTTCTAACAGTGTACATTTGTATGTTTTAATGTGAGCTTCGTACGAGTGAAAATATTCGGCAGCAAGAATCAGATTACATTAAAAAGAATTTCTGGAATCTGAAAGGATTTTACTTCAATAACTATTAATTATTAACTATTAATTAACTATTGGAAACGTCCCTACATGGCTATCTGCTAGACTGGGGTTAGAGTCTCGCTCAAGCTCGATAGTTTCTTGCAGTGTCTGCAACCTCACCATCCTTTTGAGCTAAGGATGGCGAGCTTGGGGAAGCCATTATCTGGCCCTCCCTGGTTCTAGCTTGGATGGAGAGGGAGCTTGTGCCCAGGCCATAATATGTAGACTGGGGTTAGAGTCCCGCTCAAGCTCGATAGTTTCTTGCTGTGTCTGCAACTTCACCATCCTTGTGAGATAGGAGTGGTGAGTTTTAGAGAGCCATTGTCTCGCCCTCCCTGGTCCTAGCTTGGATAGAGAAGGGCTTGAGCCCTGACCATAATATATCGACTGGGGTTCGACTCCTGCTCAAGCTCGACAGTTTCTTCTAGTGTCTGCAACCTCACCATCCTTGTGAGATAGTGATGGTGAGCTTGGAGGAGCCACTGTCTGGTCCTCCCTGGTCCTAGCTTTGATGGAGGGGGAGCTTGTGCCCTGACCATAATATGTAGACTGGGGTTCGAGTCCTGCTCAAGCCCGACAGTTTCTTCTAGTGTCTGCAACCTCACCATCCTTGTGAGATAGGGATGTGGTGAGTTTGGGGGAGCCTATACGCCTGTCTTCTAAGTCATCTGCAGCCATTGCCTGTCCCTCCCTGGTCCTAGCTTGGATGGAGAGGTGGCTTGGGTTCTGACCATATGTATATAGGATTTCTAGGGCATTGTCTTGTCTCTGGTCTCAGACCTTCATTTATTTCAGATATAACGGTATAGTCACAATAGACAATCTATTCTCACAATATTTTCAGTAACTTCAAGTGGTATTTAACCAAATAAGGACTTCAGTTATAAATAAATAATTGTCAATATTGTAATGAAACTGAATTAAACAAATTAGTTCCTTAGTTATAAAAACAACACATCTGTTTTCTTATTTTCTTTCCTCACTGGGCTATTTTATATGTTGGAGTCCCTGGGCTTTTAGCATTCTGCTTTTATAACTAGGGTTGTAGCTTAGCTAATAATAATAATAATAATAATAATAATAATATAACAACACTTCTGTTTCCTTATTTCCTCTCCTCACTGGAGCCCTTGGGCTTACAGCATCTAGGGTTGTAGCTGAGCAAGTAATAATAATAATAATGATAATAATAATAATAATAATAATAATAATAATAATAATAATAATGATAATAATGATAATAATAATAATAATAATAATTATAATAAAGATAATAATAATAATAATAATAATAATACATTGTCAGTCTCTAAGGCATTGCATTGTCCCTAGCATTAGCTATTCAATTACAGATAAATCCTTGCCAAACAATTATTACATAACCACAGATAATTACTTCAATAAAACCTAATCAAATAGTTATTACATAATCCAAGATATTATTATTATTATTATTATTATTATTATTATTATTATTATTATTATTATTGTTGTTATTATTATTGTTATTATTATTTTTATAATTATTGTTATTATTAAAGTTATTATTATCATTATTATTATTATTATTATTATCATTATATTATTAATATAAATATTTTTATTATTAAGATTATTATCATTATTTCTATTATTATTTTCATTATTATTATTATTATTTTCATTATTAATATTATTATTAGTATTATTACTATATTATTATTATTTTTATTTTTATTATTATAATTATTTTCATTATTAATATTATTATTATTATTATTATTATTTTTATTATTATTATTATTATTATTATTATTAGTTTTACGAACAAAACTTCCCTCATCATATCAAATTACCCCTAAGTTATTCCTCCAACGGACCGCCCTAGTTTCCCTCTCCCTCCACCCCCCTCGGGCGTACTGCCGATTCCCAACAGCCATTTTGGATTAAGACGGCTTACGAGACAAACAATGACCTCTACGCTGAAGGAAGGAAAGGCAGGACGACCCCCTTTAAGTAATTGAGCTAATCGAAGGGCATTATCTCGAACCTCCTTCCCGTCGGAACTTCCATTAAGGAGGCGGACACTGTGAAGGAAAACGTTTTCTGTTAATTACTTGATTGACGTGTGTTCGATTGATGGCCTCTGGAGGGACGAGTTCGTGTTGATCAAGAGATGCTCTTGTGTATTAATTTGGGATGAGGATTTATCTTTTCCGGGTATGTTTTGATGTTATGCGTATATACACGTATGTATATACAAGCAAAATCGTACGTATACTAATATATATAACTGTATATACGGTTCTAAATGCCAACATATACACACATATATAAATACAATCACACACACACATATATGTATGTATGTATATATATATATATATATATATATGTGTGTATATATATATATATATATATATATATATATATATATATATAGAGAGAGAGAGAGAGAGAGAGAGAGAGAGAGAGAGAGAGAGAGAGAGAGAGAGAGATACGGTATAAATGTATGCATATATATGTTCATTTATTATATACTGTATATATATATATATATACATATATATATATATATATATATATATATATATATATATATATATATGTATATATATATATATATATATATATATATATATATATATATACTGTATATATATATATATATATATATATATATATATATATATATATATATATATATATATAAATGGCTACCCTTACTGATTTATTACTATGTTAATTACCATCCCACTAAATAATATATATAAATCCTCAAACAATATTAAAACCTTCCCATCAGAAAAGCGCACGAGATAACCCAGCCAAGGTGAGCCACGTCCAGCCACATAACATTTCATGAACCAAAAAACAGCCTTGGGAAATATGAAACCTCTTTATTCTTGCTTTCTCGGTTATGAACTTTTTTTTTTAAAGAGGCAACATTCCTCGCAGCATTCTTGGGAGATTATATAGTTTTGCGGGTGAAGTGAAATGAAACAGTTTTTGGCAAGGTGAAATCCTAGAGGTAATTTAAGGTGGAATCTTATAAAGTCATAGAACGAATTCAAGGGGGGATCTTAAAAAGTCCTTGAAGGAATTCAGAGAGAAAATCTTAAAAATTCCTAGAAGTAATTTAAGGTGGAATCTTATAAAGTCATAGAGGAAATTCAAGGGGGGATCTTAAAAAGTCCTTGAAGGATTTCAAAGACAGAATCGTAAAAATTCCTAGAAGTAATTTAAGGTGGAATCTTATAAAGTCATAGAACGAATTCAAGGGGGGATCTTAAAAAGTCCTAGTAGGAATTCAAAGAGAGAATCTTAAAAAGTCCTAGAAGTAATTTAAGGTGGAATCTTAGAAAGTCATAGAGGGAATTCAAGCTTTTTTTCTAGGTTTCTTCATTTGTTCTGGTTAGTATTCCTATAGGTCTTTGTTTTCTTGAATTTTAAACTGTGCTAGGTCATTGTCAGCCTCCCTTGCCTCTGCCATCTATGAGGTACCTTTAAACTGTACTATGGCATTGTCAATGTCCCTTGCCTCTGCCATCCATAAGGGGCTTTTAAACTGTGCTAGGGCATTGGCAATATCCCTTGCGTCTGCCATCTATGAGGGACTTTTAAACTGTGCTAGGTCATTGTCAGTGTCCCTTGCCTCTGCCATCTATGAGGGACTTTTAAACTCTGCTAGGTCATTGTCAGTGTCCCTTTCCTCTGCCATCCATGAGGGACTTTTAAACTGTGTTAGGGCATTGTCAATGTCCCTTTCCTCTGCCATCCATGAGGGACTTTTAAACTGTGGTAGGGCGTTGTCAATGTCCCTTGACTCTGCCATCCATGAAGGACTTTTAAACTGTGCTAGGGCATTGAAAATGTCCCTTGCCTCTGCCATCCATGAGGGACGTTTAAACTGTGCTGGGGCATTGTAAATCTTCCTTTCCTCTGCGATCCATTTGGGACTTTTAAACTATTCTAGGTTATTGTTAATGTCCCTTTCTTTTGCCATCCATGAGGGACTTTTAAACTATTCTAGGGTATTCTCATTGTCCCTTTCCTCTGCCATCCATGAGGGACCTTGAAACTGTGCTAGGGCATGGTCAATGTCCCTTTCCTCTGTCATCCATGAGGGACTTTTAAACTGTGCTAGGGCATTGTCAATGTCCCTTTCCTCTGCCATCCACGAGAGACTTTTAAACTGTGCTAGGACATTGTCAATGTCCCTTCCCTCTGTCATCCACGAGGGACCTTTAAACTGTGCTAGGTCATTGTCAATATCCCTTTCCTTTGCCATCCATGAGGGATCTTTAAACTGTTGCAGGTCATTGTCAGTGTCCCTTTCCTCTGCCATCCATGAGGGACTTTTAAACTGTGGTAGGGCATTGTCAATGTCCCTTCCCTCTGTCATCCACGAGGGACCTTTAAACTGTGCTAGGGCATTGTCAATATCCCTTTCCTTTGCCATCCATGAGGGATCTTTAAACTGTTGCAGGTCATTGTCAGTGTCCCTTTCCTCTGCCATCCATGAGGGACTTTTAAACTGTGGTAGGGCATTGTCAATGTCCCTTTCCTCTCCAATTCAAGATCAACCTTTAAACTTTGGTATGGTATTAGTGTAAACAGGGAATTTTAAAGATATTTGGAGAGTGCCCCAATGATAAATGACTCCGCTAGACGGTGCTTCTGAGAAGTAGACTTCTTATGTACTTTGCGTAGCTCAGAATCTCGAAGACAAATTGACGTCTTGAAGCGAGGGAGCATATTCGATTTGAAGGAGCGTGAGGGGATCCCAGGAAAACTTCTGAGGAGTTAGATAAAAATTTTTTTTAAAGAATATCTTCTTAGAACTCAAGACTCTGAAGGTGACAGCGGTATTTGTCACTAATGGAACGTATTATTATTTTTATTATTATTATTATTATTATTATTGTTATTATTATTATTGTTGTTGTTAATATTATTGTTGCCGTTATTTTTATTTTTATTGTTATTATTATTATTGATGTTGATGTTATTATTATTATTATTATTATTATTGTTATTATTGTTATTATTTGAATATTGTTCATTATTATTATTACTACTACTACTACTACTACTACTACTACTACTACTACTAGCTATCCTACAACCCTATTAGGAAAAGCAGGATGCTACAAGCATTTAGACTATTTTCAGAAATGTGCTTTGGTGATTGCCTGTTTATAGGTTTTTGTATGCTTGTGTACATCCGCAAATTATCTTATCTCGTCAACCCATCGTCTTCTCTTCCTTCCCCTGCTTCATTTACAATCTCTAGTGTATGAATTTGTGCTCAGGATAATGGGATGATAATTTCAACAAGAAAACATTTTATTTCACGAACAAAAATACATATTTTATGAAATATGAAATTATTAACTATTCATTTTATTATATTTTTTCAATAATATATATATATATATATATATATATATATATATATATATATATATATATAAATTTTTATAGATAAAACAAAAATATATATTTTCTGAAATGATTTTAAGTTATCTATTAATTTTTTGTTTAGACTTTTTTTGATATCTTATTTTTTTAGCTAAAACTAAAATATATATTCTATGAGATAATAACTTTAAATTATTATCTATTCCTTTTCTTAAACGTTTTTTTTTAATAATATCTATAAATTTGTTTTATAGTTAAAACAAAACTATATTTTATGAAATAACTCTGAATTATTTATTCATTTTCTTAGATTTTTATATCAATAATATATGTAATTTTTCTAGCTAAAACAAAAATATATGTTTTATAGGAAATAATAACTTTGAATTAATATCTTTTCAAATTTTAAATGCTTTTTAAATAATATTTATATTTTTTTTGTAGCTAAAACAAACAAATATTCTATAGAATATTTTATAAATCATCAATTCGTTTTCTTAACGGTTTTTTTTAATATAAATTTTTTGCCAACTTTTCTTACTTTTTTTTTTTCTTAAATCTTCAGATATTTTAATCAACAATTTTACTCTCTCAAAAGGTAAAAGGAGATGTCGAATTTCTACAGACACCAGGGAACAGCGCTACAGGAAATAGTTAGACATTTCTGCATTTGTCCTAAAAAGGTAAGAGCATCATTTCCATGAAGTTATTATTATTATTATTATTATTATTATTATTATTATTTTTGTTTTTATTATTATTGTTTTTATTATTATTAATATTATTATTATTATTGTTGTTGTTGTTGTTGTTATCATTATTATTATTATTTTTATGAAAATTATTATTGTTATTATTATTAGA